>NW_019731576.1:311172-409314 GCF_002891405.2 Cryptotermes secundus | reverse complement strand
TTTTTAGGTCCCTTTGATGACGTTATAACCAAGTTCTACTGTACTTAGAAATTATTGCACTGCACTCAGCTCCCCCCCCCCCACCACCACCACCAATAGTACTCTTCTTGTACTGTTTTTTTTTGGTTTATCAGCATGGCTCTATCATAGTATGGTCAGTTCAGTGCCAAGGAAATGTTTTTTTTTCTCATAAGTGAAATAAGTTGCTGCATTATATACATAGCTCAGCCATGGCAGAAGTACAAACCTTCATTATCAACAGGAATATGTAAGATGGTGCCTTAGCCCTTTCCGGTCATCATGTTTAGAAAAATTTCCATAGGCAGGTCATCAGAGGTTTTTAAATGCCTGCTAATCCACTAAGTGAACTGTTTTCCCCCAAAAGTTTGTGCAACAAGGATATAAGATACATATTTATGTATATTCTGCCTCTGCATACATGATGTTACTTAAGGTTTTGTTCAACAAACCAACAAAACTGTAAGTAACATCAGAGCAGCAGATTCCTTCATCACAACAATTTGTACACCCGGTGATGGCCAGTTAGGCTCAAACATATAGTGACATACAGTGCGTACAATCAAGAGAAGAAGATGAGTGAATATTAACTGAAGTTGCACGTAGATGGCAAGAAGTGGAACACAAAGTCAGATCTACACAGTGCAACAGAATGCTGCAATATACTGTATGCATGCATGCCTTGAGATGGGCCCTTCAGAACTAACATGTGTGCACAACACTGAAGTAACCATTCGTTGTCAAAGGGTTAAACAAAAGAAATAAATTCTGTAGCGGAACCTGAATGCTAAATGTGAGTGAACATTTAATGTGGACTCCACTCTGTATAAAAGTTTGTCTTGCTGGGACCTAAAGGTCATCATAAAGAGGATTCTGTAAGAGAGTTGTTTATTATATGTATCGCAGAGCAGTGGTGTTGGCAGGGGGCACAATGCAGCCACTGGATGAGTTCCGGGACCAGCTGTTCCTATCAGCAGGAGGAACTGTTGAAAGACTTACAGAATTCTCCTGTGGCCATGTTATTCCTCCAGACAGTATCCTGCCCATAGCACTGGCAGCTGGCCCCTCAGGCAAGCAGTTGGACTTCTCATATCAGACTCGCACAACACTAATAATGGTGAGTTAGATCGAGCAATGGTACAATAGGCCAGAAGTGGCCGCAGTACAAGGGACTTAGTCCCACCCCACTAGCAGTAGATCCAGCAACGAAATACACAGATCGTCTCTTCCTAATGTGACTATCAGAATTCCATATGTCAATTATACTCCTCATTGACTTTGAATATTTTAAGAATTATTGCATTGTTAGGAGCTAATTCCACATGAAAGTGCTATTGTTGGTGTTGAAAATCTTGGAAATTTACATATTTATACCAAGAAACTATTACTTATTTATTTTCAGCTGAATGAGCTGGGAAGAATTCTAGTAAATGTCTGTAATGTCATACCTGCTGGCATTGTGTGCTTCTTCCCATCATATGAATATGAGAAACTTGTGTCTGAGCACTGGACAAAGAATGGAGTCATCTCAAAACTTGAAAGGAAGAAAAAGGTTGGTTTCTTATTCTTGAAGGCTTTGAAACATTCTGTGTGTTCACTGAGTCATTTACTTTGATGAGGAATGTCCACAGTCATAACAGCCAAGACAGCATTTATGTTTCAGTCTTCAGTTTCTATATATTGACTAATATACAAATAGACCTATGGATAGCATGTGAACACTTCAAATTCTAGTGATTCTTATCTTTGCCATGTTATATAAAAGGGTTCCAAAAAAATTAATCTTAAGATTTTAATACCAATCATCCTCTAAATAACTTTCAGAACAATGCCTCCACTGTCTTCCTTCTTCCCACAGTATTTCCCTTTTATGTCTTGCCAGCTCTTTCCTTCCTTTCTGGTGTTTTCCAGTATTTGTATGAACAACCTTTTCTGGATCATTGCATAGATCTTGTAACTTTAATAAAACCTTTGGAAAGAAGGCTGGATTTATAGGATACTGACTTATTCATACTAATAATAAATGTGTTTGAATCATTTCAGCATTTTAATTCACATATTGGGTACAGGGTTTCATAACACCAAAATATATCATATTATTACCATATTGTTGTTTTCAATTCCATTGTAAAGAATATATATCAATAGAAATGCATACTCATACAGAAATAATTATTTCTAAATGAAAACGTTTGTTTGCCGAGATTGACACATGGTCACCCTCCTGTAGTTTTCACTTCTTTGTTGCTTTGCTGTTCATTCTTAAAGCTTTCTGTACTAATTTAGAATAAAGAAGTGCCAAAGGATGTACATCATAACAGCAAGCAGGTTAAGTAATGGTAGCATTCTGGATTTACTTTCAGGAGGTGCCTGGTTTGAATCTCAGCTAAGACCCTGAATATGCTGATTGAGGTTTTTCATTGTTTTCTTCAGACCCTCTAGGTGAATGCCAGGATAATTCCTGAGTTAGGCCATTACTGCTTGCTTGCAAATGTTTTAAAATTCATTGTTCACCAATTGTTCTGCCTTTCAATGCTCTGTAGTGTAAGATACTGACAATGTCATAAAAGGAAGCATAGAAAGAACAGTTGTAGCCTAAGAATACTACCTTCTGGGATATAATGCCATGTAGTCCATAAGTCTCCTTGGCACCTGCTTTCATGCTGGTGTTTTGCTTGGCTTGTTCAACCCTGAAGTTGGTGGCGATCCTTCTAAACATTGGTTTTGATATAATAAAACATGCTGCTGAAAAGCATGGCATTGAGACCACAATACGCAGATGGATCTGTGCTATGCTGGAAAGCAGGAGCATTTGCAGCCAGAGTGTGTCCGCAGGGAGATGTGCTTTCGCCTTTGCTGTGAAGCCTGGTCATGGACGATCTTTGGAAACTCAATGGTGATGCATATTACACAGTAGGATATGCTGATGATACAGCAATCCTTATTAATGGGAAATTCCTTCAGACTGAATCAGAGAACTTACAAACAGCCCTATGCACAGTCCAGAAATGGTGTAAAAGAACATATTTGTCTATCAACCCAAAAAAGATGGTAATTATACCCTTTGCTAGGAAGAGGAATATGAAGGGACTTAAGGAACCAATCCTCTTCAGGAAAACGATCCACCTATTCAGCAAAGTCTAGTACGTTGGACTGACATGGAAAAAGCAGATGGAGAAGGCCTTCTGGACATGCAGATGCATGTTTGGGGAAACTTGGGGACTGAAACCAAAGGTGATATACTGGATATACACTGCAGTTATAAGACCGGTAGTTACCTATGCTGCCACTATATGGTGGCCCAGAGTTAAACTCAAAACAAGCCAGGCAGAACTTAGCAAATTGCAAAGGATGGCCTGCTTGGGAATTACAGGAGCAATGAGAACAGCTCCAACATCTGCAATTGAAGTCCACCGTGGACTCCCCCCACTACACCTGCAGGTGGAAGCAGAGGCCAAGGCAGGAAATTATGGACTGTGTTGCAGTGATCAAAACACACTCTGTGGCTTTTAGTCTGCAAGCATACTATACTGATGTAGTGACCGCCACTTGTCAGCGAAGTTAATGCCAACTTTTGCTGATAGAGGGTGTCGCGTGGTCAGCATAACGGATTCCCACAGCTGTTAATCTCAGTCTTCTAGACCACTGCAATGATCAATGGAAACCAAAATCTGATCATCGTTGATGATGAAACAGCAAATGAGTTGGCAAAACAGGATCTGAACCTCCATAGGACCTGCACCAGCTTGCGGCATCTCAGTTGAGTTGCCAAGGAAGCAGTCAGGGACTGGATGAACAGAAAGCATAAAAAGATATTGGGAATCCATAACTGGACTCAAGCAGGCAAAGGGATTTATATCAGGACCCTCTGCCAGAAGAACAAAGGATCTGTTAAAATTAAACAGACACCAGTTAAGATGGGTTGTAGGACTATTTACAGGACTCTGTCACCTAAATGGACATCTTTTCAAACTGGGACTAACAGATGACCCCACTTGTGAATGGCATCTAGAAGAAAATGAATCAGCCACACACATCCTATGTGATTGTGAAGCTATGGTTTATATTTCATCACCTGGGCCAATTCTTTATGGAACCAAGTGACTACTGTGATGCCCCCATAAACAAAGTTAATTTCATTCAAAGTGTAGGATTGATAAAGGGTTAATCATAAAACGGGAAGCAAAATAGATCATTGAAGGTTGCAGTGCAACGGCCCACCCCTTATGCATTCATTCATTTCTAAATGTCGGTTGATGTTCGACGTACTACATGGCATACATTTCATAGCCACTGCTGTGAGAACCCCATATCCTACACGTGTAGCCTGGCATAGCCTAACCTAAACTAACATAAGCTAACCTCATGTGTAAAAAGAATATACATGTCTAGTGTAGCAGGATTAAAATATTTGCTGAATTCAGAGTGTAACTGTATTTGTTGATAGAGACTGAGATAGGATGTTTCACAGTCAAAGATACAATCCCAGGTTTAACCTGCTAATACCTCACCTCAAACAATACTCCAGTAGCTTCTGTGTATACTCCAATTCGTCACATACTGAATGTTTTCACATTTAATATCTCATCCTTATGTAAGACTACAAACATACATATTTTTGCAGGTTTTTCGGGAGCCAAGGAGATCTGGCATGGTAGAGCATGTGCTGAATGAATATGCAGCACATATTGGTGAACCGGGATCAAGTGGAGCCATCATGTTCAGTGTTGTGGGTGAGTCTCATCCATCTATGTAGCATCAGTACCTGTACCCACAGATAATGATAATACAGGTCTTCCTTTCCTTGCAGAAGAAGGAAACTTATTTAAAGACACTTCAGAAGAACTATTGCTATATATACTGTATCACTTCAAATATAAGATGCCCTCAGATTTAAGACATGTCCAGTTTTTAAATGAGGGTTTTAGGGAAACATTGGAAAGGTTTAGTATGGCGAATAATTCATCAAATTTAAGACGCACCTCAAATTTTCTGTGGGGAAAAATATGGAAAAAGTGTGTCTTATATTTGAAGTTATATGATGTAAGTGCCCTCCCCCAGACACACACACGCAGGCATGTGATTGTAAATACATGACATTCTGGTGTCAGTAGTCATGCAGCCATAAACTCATGGCAACCGAGAACTGCGGAAGAAGTTATATTGCATGGGATCCAAGATTGAATTGGGTAGTCATGCTACGAAAATGGAACAAACGATGCGACAGATAAGGGAAATGATGAGCTTAGCAGAGGCTGTCATATGTACCCATCCAAAAGAGGCACAAGACCATTATGCAAAGGTGAAACCATTGTGGACCAGGCTGTAGGCCGAAAGGGAAGAGAACATAAAAGCCAACAAGACAAGTCATGCACCGACTGGGAAAGATAGACACCGACCAAGAAAAAAGGAAGGCAGACATGAAAGTCTTTAACAAAATGATGGCGAGAAGGGAGGTTGAAAGAAAAGCCTACAAGGAGAGGATGGCTGAGTCAAAAGCTGACCAAGAAGAAAGGGAGGCTGAAAGAAAAGCCGACTTTGCGAAGATGATGGCCTAGTGGAAAGCTGACCAAGAACAAAGGGAGACTGAAAAGAAAGTCAACCAAGAATTGGTGACAAGGCTGGTAGCCATTCACAATAAGACAGACGCCAATCAGATAAAGAGTGGAACATCAGGTAAAGATGGATGCCTGGATAGTGGACATGAAGAATACCTGGAAAGGGAACAATGGCCAGCCACAATGCAATGGAGAGGGGGATGTAGTAGAGTGGCAGGAGATTCCTGACAGAGGCCATAATTCGCTCCCTGAAGGCATCCCAAAACAAGAGAATGGCCTGCCAAGAAGTGACGAAGGCCAATCCAGAGAAGATGGAGCCAACTGATCATGTGACAGCCATCTTGGAACAGATGATAGCCTTGAATAAAACTAATGAAGAAAAGATGGAAGCCTTGGATTTGAAGGGAACATTGGGAGGTCCCTAAGGAAGAAGCCACAGTGATGATGGTCGGAGGACTGAGGATACAGTGTAGGAACTGGAATGTGGCCATGGGTTGCCACCAGAAGCTGAAGCAAAGGTCCACGCAAGTTATGAATCCAGGAAGAGATTAACCATCGCCGGCAGGAGGATTACCCGCTGTGTAGGAGTGGCATGGCTCAGGAGTGGCATCGTCAGAAAGGATTGCACCAGGGCCAAGGTTGAGTGAGCAACCTAGAGAGGAAGGTTGCTTATGAAGAATTTAGGGATGCATCATGAAAGAAAAGGGAGAGCAAAGGATCTAGGTAGCAAGCAGCTGCAATACATGAGAAAGAAGAGGGCAACCATGATCGGCATCAGAGAGTGAAGCTCCAAGACAGCTGTCACCTCTGGGAAGAAGAGGACCAGCCTACAAGACCCTCAAGAAGACCCTAGAACTGGGATTCGTGAAGCGAGCAGACGGAGTGTCCAGCAGGTATTGGAAAATGAGGAAATGGACCTTGTGAAAGGTTGGCCCCCTACGATACAAAAAAAGAGATCATGCACGGAGTAAAAGCCGGAAATGTGGGAGCACCAGCCACTTGGGACAGTTTTGACCCACCAAAGAAAAGAAATGGATGATGGTGAGAACCTGAACCCTATAGGGAGCTGCTCAGAACAAGCGTCCTTAAGGAGGAAGCAGATGTAGCAGTTGGAGAGTGATCACCATGGAGGAACTGAGCCACAGGAAAGTGATGTCATGAGCTGAAATTTCAAAAGGAAGGAATGGTGATGTGCTGATAGGCTATTCGAGATGAACAGCCTTAAGGAGAGAGCAGCGTGATGTGGATGGCAAGAGCGTTCTAAGCAATGTCGCGATAAAGAAAACTTGACAGTAGAAAGACTGTTTTCTATGTAGTCTGCACTGTGACCGTTGCTATGCAGTGGTTCAGCAAACACGTTTCAACAATAGAGGCTGTTTTCCATGGGGTCCAGGCAAAGGAGTTATCTTAAAAACAAAGGGAGTTACATTTCAGTTCTGAGTTCTTGGTGTAAGATATCCACCGAAATTTCGTTGACCTACTAAGATTTAAAATCTCATTAGAAGACTTTATTTGTGTGTAATATTTGGAGTGACTGAAGCGCTAGTGCCTGTGTTTTAATTGCCTTACCAGGAGAGTATTAGTGTGTGTGAATTACAAAGTGTGTAAACAGTGATAGCGCTGTATTTGAATGTCATCAAGAGAAATTGTAACCAAGGTGCTAATCATCTGAACTAGAACCCGTCATTTTCATCACACGTATCACCCTACACGTGACAATATTTACAACTGGGCAAATCAGTTTTGAGATTCATTTTTTAATATTGCGCTGTGCAATCTGCAATGCTGTTACAATGATGCAACAATACAGAGCTCACGTGGGAAGTTTGGAAAAGCTGCATTCAATATTCATTGAACAGTAGCTTGTTAAATCAATGTGTGTTCTCAGCTTTGTCCATGCATGAAAATGGAGCATACAGTGGAATAGAAAGTGAATGTGAAATTTTGTGTCAAACTGCAGAAATCACCAACTGGCGAAATGCCAATCCATGGAATGGAGATCAGGGAACTCCCCCGGGCAAAGGAAGTCACAGATATAAAAGTACAAGATTAAAGTAATGTTGCTTTATTTGCCTGAACTTATGTATCTGTTGGTAGCGTTGTCTGAATTGCCTTACATATAGAATGGTCCTATAAAGACATGTCTGTTATAAATAATCATCGATGAAAGAACTAATGTATGTTATTTGTGTTAATTCCTCAGTAATATAGCACCTACACAGACTTCTCTTTTTCTTGTTACTTTGGCAATAACATAACTGGTATCTGCTATGGTCTCATGGTGGGAAGACAATTACAGAAGAAGTATTATAGTAATATAGTTCTGGTTTGAAAATTGTTACTTTCAGAAATGTATTCCTTTTAAATCAATATATTAAGGCACTAGTAATTCAGTAATTTTTAGTGATGAACATTCCCTTAACACTTCCACCATCCACATATCCCTCATTGTCCTCTAATGAGGGAAGTATTAACCTAATGTGGTTGAATTTCCCTCCTAGCATATGAATACTGGAAGTTTGCTAAAAGTAGGATATATCCCTCATTGTCCTCTAATGAGCGAAGTATTAACCTAATGTGGTTGAATTTCCCTCCTAGCGTATGAATACTGGAAGTTTGCTAAAAGTAGAATATATCACTCATTGTCCTCCAATGAGAGAAGTATTAACCTAATATGGTTGTATTTCCCTCCTAGCGTATGAATACTGGAAGTTTGCTAAAAGTAGGATCAACTTTTGAGTCATGATGCAACATTCTTTGTCACACACTGATGATACATCTTCCAAAAAGATTTAGAGGGGCTTTAGTAGGGTTCTCATAAAGAACTCTGTTCCTTGAAATTCTAAAAGTAAAAGGGAATATTGACTGTTGTGTCATTCTCCACCTAGCATCCCAATAGGTTTTTAGAGTGTGTTCCCCTGAAAGTAAGGCATCACCCTTAATCCACCTTTCAAAGCACGCAACTTGGAACATAAAAAGACAATATTCTGGAAATTCATGATTTTTTCACTCACATGTAACAACTAATAAACTGGATGTCTGACTAACTGACTCATTGGGACCTGGAGACACTGTCAGGAGACCTGGCCTGAGGTCATGGTGCAAGGGCCAAGGAGACCTACCTAGAGGGCATACATACATTCATTCATTCATTCATTCATTCAACTCATTGACAAGGCAGCTAAACTAACTAGCTAATTATCCAGCAAGTAGTCCCCACCTGAAGAGGGTAATTTTATATCTGGAATATTTTATTTCAGGACATTTGGAGTGTGATTTATAAGCTGTTTATTCAGTATCAAGGGGATGTATTGTGTGAAGGCAGCGTGTATCACACCTTCAGAGCCTGATATCATGAAAAATCTAACGATGTTTTTGCAAATAACTGATAAACTATTCTGGCAGGTGGAAAGCTGAGTGAGGGTCTTAACTTCAGTGATGACTTGGGTCGCTGTGTGATAGTTGTTGGCATGCCATACCCAAACATCAAGTCACCTGAACTCCAAGAAAAGATGAACTATCTCAATGCTAATGTTGTAAGTAACGGTCTATCTTCATTACTGAGGTAGACAGCTACCACCATACCTCACAGACATATATGAAGTAATGCTACTGATGTACAGTTTTCCGAGATAGCTTGACCCTTTTTGTTTTTCTCTGCCTCCTCATAAAGAAGTGTTTTAGGCATTCCTTAAAATACGCAGCGTGGAAAATTAACTTCAGTCTGTTAGTTGTTCATCAGTACACTTAATGAACAGGTTTTCTTACGGTTTCATGTTTCATTCTTTTCTGAAAATATGATCAAAATCCAAATTTTCTCCATGTCAGACAGTTACAATCATTAGTTATATATATCAGCATCATCACTCACTCACTCATGGAGCTGAGCCCTTCTTGAGAAGCTGCCAATTGTGTAGCTACTCAAGAGCTTCCCAGCATTTTATGGAGCCCGAGGTTCATTACCATGTTCACAAGAGCCCTCCGCTGGTCCCTATCCTGAACCGGATCAATCCTATCATTAGATAGGATTGATCTATATATTGATATATATATCAGCATCATACTAAATAAGTTGTATGTGAATGTTATAAGCAACTTGATAATATTGTTCTGTATATTTTAATTCACTAATGTACGACAGTAATTCTGTGATTTTTCAAAAGAGTCCTCAGTGTACAGCAATCTCTGTCAGTGTTGATTTTCACCCACTGTTTCTGTTTGCTGATGTCACCTTCCCATGAATCATATATGCCAACATAACCTTAGAAATGGTCGGCCTTGATATACATACATCATAATATGGCAGTTTATGTCACAGATGCTCCAGCTAAACATGCACCAATATGTCCTCTTTCAAAACTGGACAAGTCTCCAATTTTCTTATTCTTTCACACATACTGTCATTCAGCACAATCACAAATGCACTGACACGGTCATAAATGAAAGAACATGCAGTCTTGTCAGCTGCAGTTCTTTCAGTGTAGCCAACAGTTTCCATTATTTTGTTCACCTCCTGTACTTCGAGATGAAAGCACACAATTAAATCAAATAGACATAAAATCATTGAGGGTACTGTAATTGGGTTTCTCTATTTCTTTGGGTTTTTTGAGGAGGGGAATAAATTATTTCTTTGTTGTTTACCAGACATGTACATGAACAAATTCTGTTTGTTTAGTTGTCTCATCTTTTATTTTGAAGTTGAAGTTCACAGTCATTTGCATTGATTGTTTTCATAATTTGTTCATGGAAGCACAATATGCAACTACTGAAAGATCAGTGCTGTAATATAAGTTCACTTCATTACACTTAAGTTTGCCTGATAAGGAACTCTTTTGTCTTTTTCAATGTAAAGATAAAGGTAAAATTATCCCTGTAACATGCTGTGCAGGTCCATAGGGTTGTGAGACATCGAGGCTCCCACATTTTCTAGAAAGTTGGCTCATAGATTGCCAGCCTTACACTCTGGCCACCCTTTACCCCCAGGAAGATTTCTGGTACTCATTTCTGTTAGACGCTAGAGTTGACCCCTTGGCCATAGTACGGCTGGAAGGATTAAGTCAATTGAAAAATCCAATGACCTCACTGGAAATTAAACCCGTAACCTTCCAACTTGTAGCATAGTCCCTCAGCCAACTGTGCTACTGCATGCACCCCTCTTCCAGCATGGTTAGAGTAATTACAAAATAGGTTACTTTGAACTAATATGTGACTTCAGTGGCAAAAACAAATTCTGGGTAGTTAATGTACTGGTGGGTGAGTGAAAGAACTGTGAATGTCACAGAGCCCTACAGCTGGAATGCAGCACTATGAGAACTTGTGTATGAAAGCAGTGAACCAGTCTATTGGTCGGGCCGTGCGACACAGGAATGACTATGCTGCTGTGCTGCTGCTAGACCAGCGATACACCCGAACGCACACACAGGCTGCACTTCCAACCTGGATCAGGACCTCTTTGTCCTCGCACGCCAAGTTTGGTCCAGCCTTTGCCCAGCTTACTAAGGTAAAGTGACACATACCCAGCAGACCCAACAGCATAACGCACGCAGTCGCGAGAACAAGACGCAACAGAAACACAATATACACGATAGGGAAGAAGAGCTCCAACAGACTAGGATGAACAGGACTGGCGTAATAAGATACGACGTAGCGATCGGGAACCCTGAACAGTTTTAATATTTTTACGATTGACATTTGTCAATATATATGATGGACATATATTTTAGTTATTTTAAAGTGAAGACAAGGCATACAATGTACTAGTTTGACGTGAATTGAGTAGCACCTGAAGATGGCATTCTTATGCCGAAACATGTAGTGAAAGTGAGAGAAGAAGATAGATAAGTGTATGCACTGCAAGACGGAATAAACAAATCATGAACTTACTAAGGTAAGCTCATGTCTTTATATTCAGTAGTTGAAGAACACAAAGAAATGTTAGAACTGGATATTATTTGTGTAGAATGTTGTTCATCCAGGGCTACAGTCACAATTACTTATCCTGTTAATATTTGTAGGGGCTCCTAGAAACAGTCAGTGTCACTGATGTAAGTTTCCCACAGCAAAGACAAAGGTTCAATCACAGATCAGTTCACATGAAATTTCTAGAGACCCTGGAGCAAGTTCACTTTCGTTTTTCCAAGCCATCCCAAGTGTGCCATACACATTTCACTATTCCTGAGATGATACACATTCCTCTTGGTCATAGCTTCACCACATTTGGCTGGCTTCAGAGGAAGGAAACTTTTCAATTGTTATGCAGGCTTTAAGGTTCTCACAGCAGTGGTTGCGATGAATCCCATCACCTAGGATATAATGCCATGCAGTCCATTGAAAGTCAACTGGTGTTTCAGAGGAACATGTTGCCTTCATCATCAGGGTTCAAAAAATGAGCAGAGCAAGAAACTAGCATGAAAGAAGTGGTAAGCAGAGCTCTGCATGTCACCTGCATATTCTTCAACCCTGACTATGGACACGACATGGTCCTCCAAAATGTCAGTTTACTTTCATTAGACTACATGCCATTATACCCAAGAAGACAGAACATCTGTATTTTCTTTGTTCTGTTCTTTCATCCATCTACCCATATGCTGTGCTCTGTATAGTGTGGGTCTTAATGGCTTTAATATTGCTGGTCATATTAAATAAAAATCAGAATCAGAGTTGGGTGAATGGATTACTATTACATACATTACAATACTTCTGTATGCTTAATAGCCGTAAGTAAAATTGAATTTCGATATAGGTATTGACAGGCTTCAAAGGGTTGACTTCTAGTTCTAAGGGTGCACCAGAGGTGATGCTTTGTTCATACAATCATTTAGCCAGTGGGTGGTCACAGTCGTGATAGTGCACTCACTGAAATAAACATAAATTGCTGTTACACTTCCACCTTTATCTAAATGCACAAGTTAATTCTTTTATTTTCTTCAGTCACTGGACATATCTTGTGGTCAGTGAGTTGTCCACATTCTCTGTGAGTGCTGAACCATGATGAGATACAGTACTAATAAAGACATGTTTTTTGTTAAAACTTACACTGAAAGAAATCTTACTGCAGTATAGGCCATGCAGCAAAGTATACCACATAAACTAGACATCACAACAACAGTAACAATCAACATACTCGTAATAAGAAAGAATAAACACAAACAAATCTAGCCAATAATAGAAGAATCAAACGAAAAGATGTGTGGTCTACTACAGCAACAGACATTAACCTGAATACAGCATATGGCACTTTTAAATTAATTTTTAACTTTTAGTTCATATATATCTTGTATTTAAATCATCATCTAGCAGTCAGTATATAAATGTCCATAGAAAGTAGTCATTTTAAGCCTATATACATGCTTTACAATTCAATAATGAAAACATGTAAATCACAACACCTGAAGATGACCCTATACGCGTCAAAACATGTAGTGGAACAAAAGTTAATAAATTATAGTTGTGTTGACGGTGGAATTTGTATTATTAGTTATACTCACATAACAGGATGCAAACATTAAAATTAATGTGTTTTTAAATTTTGTGGCAGTATCCAGAAAATCATGTGTTTAAATTGTACAAAACGTGGCATTCACTTGGTCCATAGCTGATATGAAGAGACAAGATAAAGCATGTGCTGATATTAGAAACTCTCCAAGAGAAACAAACAAAAATCAAATTGAATAAAAAATCTCCTTTGTTAGTTGTCCCAGGAAACTAGTATCTCTAAAGCACCCATTCTTAGAGCCACAAAAATGCTGAATTTTTTTCGTAAGTGGTGCATCATCTTCAACCTGCAAATTCACTTAGGAGAAATTCTATAATTGGCTTTTCACAAATATTTATGACAGGATAGTTGATTCTCAGTGTATTTCTGTGACAGATGAAGCCTGGTTCTGTCTGAGTGGTTACATAGCTCACAGAATGCACGCCACTGGGATACTGAAAATCTACATGGTATCTGTCAGATGACATGACCAAAATGTTGGTGTATGGTGTGCTGCAAATGGTGAAGTCAGAGACCCCATATTCATTTATAACATTATTTCAGAGTGGTATGTGTCTCCAAAAACCTCTACAGTGAACCAAGTTGTGGTTTTCTCCATATTTGGAGTAAATAATATTTCTGTACTACCAAGATCTCCAAATATGATATGTAGCAATTTGTTATTATCAGCTGACATCCCAAATTTATCTCTGTTGGAAGGCTATGGTTTCTATACCCTTGAACATTTAATATTTCTCAACTTAAAGGTTTTCCATCATCCAAGATACAATTTCACTCATCCCAAGTCAGCAGTCTTAGTGTTAAGTTTTCTCCATTTAAGGTTTTCCTCAGTTTAGTGTTCAAACCTAGTGCTTCCCAAGGAAACCTTAAATGTGGGTTTTACAATATCAGGAGCATAAAGTTGTATTCTAGCTGTATATCATAAAACTTACATCATTCTTGTCTTTGAAATGTAGCTCATTTATTTTTTTCTCTTTCAGTTTTTTGCTGTTTGGAAATTGAAGTAAACTTGTTTCAATCTTGTGATTGATCTGCTTATGGCAACAGCAAGGAATTATGAGGAGAATTCCAAGAAGTGGCAGGACTGATTGGTTTACTTTTAAGACTCAAATTTGTATTAAATTACATCCATCACCTTGTATTTATATCAAGTTACACTACTTCCAGAATGACCATGTTTCATCTTCTCTTGGATTCAAAGCAGACATAATGTGAGTTCTGGATAGATTACTTGAGGGGAGTGAAAAATTCAATAACCCACATAAACTGTTTTGAGGAACCAGAGAAAACATGTAGTTACTATAGGATTCTGACGATGGTGTATAACACACAGAGATATTGGGTTTTCGGACCTCATCCATCGTCCTGGTTTTAAGATAACTAAGAAAAACATGATGTTTCGGAAACTGGATCTGTTTCCGTCCTCAGGTGAGGGAAAACACCTATTCTGTTGGGTCTAGTCCAGTGATTGAGGCTAGCTCTTTCTAAGAGACCCAAGAGAATAGGTGTTTTCCCTCACCTGAGGACGGAAAGAGATCCAGTTTCCGAAACGCCGTGTTTTTCTTAGTTATCTTAAAACCAGGACGATGGATAAAGCCTCAAAACCCAATATCTCTGCAGAGAAAACATTTTTAACCACGTAATAAAAATTTATATAGAATAGTGGTTATGAAAAATTTGCTTTGTGACTTTCATAAAATACTTAATCTGAATATAATCTGAATTTTTAACTCAAAATTGACTTATTTTACTTTTGAATTCTATGTTATCTGTTTCAGTGACAGGCCAATGTAATTTTTAATTTAATGGAAAATGGTAAGCCACTTTCTGGTGAAATATTTAAATGTTTAAGTATGCTGCCATGTGAAATGAACATATCTTTATCACAGAATGCAAGGAGACCTACATAATACATTTAAACATTAAATTTTACCAAACTGTTTGAATGAGATGCATTGAAACTCTTATGCCTTTAATCAGCAGAGTTGTCACCTATAAATTCCATAATGAGATTTCTTCACATTGTACAGTTTTCGTAAACATTGGTGTGGACTGGAATAAATTGTCTACTTCATCTCAGTCATTGTCTTCATCACACAAGACCATATTAGTAAGGATTTTCAAACTCTTCTAGCAATAGCATTTTCTTTTCAATGAATGACTATACTACATTTGTATTGATGGGTGCTTTGTTTTATTTGTTCTATAACCAGCAAATACAGAGTCTCAAATTAATCCATCAATCAAAAATATTGGCATGCCATGGTAATTATAAAACCAAATGAACCTTCTATGTACTCGTATATGCATGCTAGAAAAAGTAAAACTGTAGAATGTTCATGTATGTATGTATGCACTCGGTGTTGCTCACTGTCATTTTTATTGGCCCTCTGCAGTCCTATTTCAAAGAATAAAATACCTGAAAACAGTCAAATTCTATACTGTTGTTTTTGTAGTAATATAAATATTGTTTAAAAAAAAAAAGGCTTACAGGTTCNAATGAAGAAGACCCTTTCTTTTATTGCTAGTGGGGTGGGACTAAGTCCCTTGCATTGTGGCCACTTCTGGCCTATTGTACCAGCCCCAGATGACAGGTGAGGGTGATTGTGGAGCAATTGGTGGAATGAAGATTGGCAGGGGAAACCTAAGTACTTGGAGAAAACCTGCTCCAGCGCCACTTTGTCCACCACAAATCCCACTTGACCAGACCCGGGCTGCCGCGGTCGTATTTATTATTATTATTTTGGAGGGGGTGTGTTTCCCCATGCACTGCGACTAGTTGTTAATCTATTGTGCATCCCCCCTTTAATTATTCTACTAGTTGCCATGCCCTTCCAGTACTGGTGCTCGCTATCAGTCCCGTTCTGCCAGTGAGGTCGGCCACCTCTCTGGCAGTGGTCCCCGATACTTCCCCATCTACCAGAGGAACTGGAAACTACTTGGGCGGGAAAGTTTGCCTAATTTTGCTCAGAGGTTGCCGCGGTGGTAAGCCAGTGACTAACCGCTTGGGCTATGGCGCGGCCAAGTTTGCCTTTATATGGTACATACAAAAACACTTCAAACACTGAGATCTGGTAACTACAGTAGGCACTGTTTAATGTGATCACTAGTTATTAGAATCAGTCAGTTCATAAAATCAAATTTCAGAGAACAGATTTAAATCATCAAAGTGCACCATATTCTCATCACTTTCTGGAGTAAGTAATATCTTTTTACCAGTATGACTAACGTGCTTCATGTAATGGTCACCCACCAACCTCGTCTCAGGACTGCTATACTCCAGCCAGTGACATTGTGAGCAGTGCCTGGAATTATCAATATGCAAAAACTTATTTTTACAATAATATTGTGTTGTTTACCATTCCCTATAATCCTTTCTTACCTGTTAAATACACCCAACTTTCTATTTCCATACTGCTGTGTTGTCTCCCCACCCTTTTAATGCATCAATGGTAACAGGCAGCTTCAGTGTTTAAACATTTTTTTTTTCATAGATAAGCATGAAACCAGTAAGGAAGATTTATTTAAAAATAAATACTATTCCATGCAATAAGAAAACTGAACAGTGCAAAGTATCTTACATGTAAAGTAATATGGTATACGGGGAAACTTATGATACAACAGAGGCTGTCTTTTGAATCAATTATTTATATAAAAAATAAATATATCTTCTAGTTTTCACTCACAAGGCATTAGTGAAATATATAGCCTAAACGTCGATTCATACATAGTAACTAAACCCATGTTTATGGTATTTTATGTGAATAAATAATCACAACCTCTAGATGCAAATGATACATTTTGCCTAAAACAGTAGCACAACACCTCAGATATTGTGCCCATTGGGCTGGGTCACACTGTCACACCACTTTCAATTTAATTCTTGTATACCTACAGACAGTAGATTCCATCCTGTAATAAGACATAGCAACACACACTGTTTTTAAAAATAATGACATGTATCTTCTTTCAGAATTGTTTTCATGTAATTATGCTGCACAATGAACATTACACTAGGAATTAATATAAACAGTTTGCTATACTAAACAGAACAATGATACACATCCCATACAAACATTTTATACATTACCAAGCCAGAAACAAAACAGGTTTTCAAATCTCACTTGTAAAATTTTAGTTAACCTGTTTCAAGAAGTAGGCATAGACTACGTATAAAAAAACAACACACAAATATTAAGGATGAATGCAAACCTATGATCGCTTTGTTTCATTACTTTGTAAAGATGGTGAAACATTTTTCTCAAATACTGAACGAGGCACAAATTTCCTCTCCTTCAAACTGTCAACTTTTGTTACATCTTTACTTAAATTTTCCTCCATTAATCTGTCTTCCCTTTTTTCCTCTATACTCTTTTGATATGGTGTATATTTATCTGACAAGATGGCCTCCAAATTGTACCCAATGAATCCAACTACAGCAGCAACAGGCAATGTGACATATGGAGCATATGTACGTAGAAAAGTGAAGATAACAGGCAGCATTCTTCACATCTGAAACAACAAAATTCATATTTTCAAGGGAACTGTTGCTCTTCTTTGAAGACTGTTCCAATTTTGTCACTACAGGAGCTATCATACAAAGTTTATGAGGAGGTCTATCTTCTGGGCCTTTGCTTTGTGCTTCATGATGGTTTCTAATGTTGGCCGACATTCAGCTACATGACATCACATCCCAGAAGGCAGAACTCTCCATAACCACCGCTTCAAAAACCTAAAATCCTTCAAATGAGCACATGTTTTATAGAATGTATGCTGCATTAACATTTATACCTTTTCTGTTTATCTAATGAAGTATGCACAGAAGACAAACTTGAAAAAAAAAATTCCAGGAGAGGGGCTAACAGTTGCATAAATTAATATTCTGTTGAAAAGTACTCGAACGGATCGCCCACATAAATATCATTAAGACCACAATTAAGACAGTACCAAATCCGGTAACTACGGCCGCTTGAGAAATAAGATTTGGAGAGGGGGCGCAAATCCCCGGCTTAACGTGTACCTAAAATTCGTAATACCTTTAGTGTAAGGATATGAAACACGCGTGATCGATAAACGTAAATTACATCAATCTGCTAATGTCTGTTCGCCTAACGAACTGTGTTTTACTCGATATTAATAATTTTTGCTCTCTTAGACGTGAAAGGCACTCCAGGCCAAAATTTTGATAATTAACTTTAACATCAATCAAATTCTCCGAAGTAAAAATGCAAAGCCCCAAAGGTAACGACCTGAAATAATCCGCACAACTGTTTTAATGATATATTTCTTTATTAAGTAAATGAATACAGACATATGAATATACTTGTTCAAACACCTACCTATAACCTCCAATTTCACGTTACAGCATCAATTGGTTCCTTTCAACGACGACAGAGAGCACAACGTTACGAACACGGATCATGAAATATAGGAATAGGAATATGGTATTCGGTTTCTGGAATTCGAAGAGTGAGGGCGTGAATACACAAGCTAGTCAACTATGATTGTTAATGTTCGTTACCAAAAAACAACTAGTGACACTGTACTGGTGTAATGATAGTTGAGAGCGGTAGTAGAATCATATTTAGAAGATGGTGGTGTTAAAATACAATAATTAATTTTTGTTTTCTGCTGAATTTTATTTGACCTTCCTATTTGACTTTCTACATAATAATAATAATAATGATAGCGCACAATGTGTAAGTTTAGTCTTTACAGAATTGAGTTAACGATGTGGGTCTTTTGGCACACGCTAGCACAAGGTATCGTTCACACTTGTTTCCACACAATTTGCATACACATTGTTCTCTAACGTGGTAATTTTGCATAATGCATATCCTGTGGTGAAAGCCATGGACAGCAGATCGCGTCATCAGATGTCTAAGGGTGTAGTTTGCACGAATCCATTCGGTGTTACCCATGGCGTCGGTGCAGTAGGACTCCGACCATATTTCCCTCCTGTTAGCATTTAGCTCCTGTAGAAGGTCATCATAGGCCGATAGGCAGCAGCCGTTTTTGACGTATATCTTCGATGGCATATGTTTCCCTGGCCAGTACGTATGTCAGGCGGGACGGGCGGGACGGTTTGTATTTCGAGAGGCACATGGATCGTTTAAAAAAGGTTAATTTGACTCTTTGTACGTCTGTAAGGTTCCTTTTGGTGAGGTGGTTCTAGATAATTTCTATGCCGTACGTCAAGATTGGCAAAATTTGTAGGTCGAAAAGCTTCATAGCAGTCGGCATTCATAATCGGCTGAGATTTCTTTATTCCGTGCGAAGCAACTATTGCAGATGCTGCTCTTTCTCTGATATGGTTTGTGAAGTTTCTTCCATTCATTTGAAAGATGATCCCCAGATACTTAAATTCGGTTACGAGTTCCAGAGGCTCTTCCACATAGAGAATTCTGTCTGTAATAGCTCGTCTTCCTCCCTTTCTGAACGTCATCATGACGGTTTTTGTTCTGTTCAGAAGCAGTTCGTTCTTGTCGGCCCATTCTGTGACATTGATGAAGGCTGTCTGGAGGCTTTCTACTGATTTGGCTACGAGCACAATGTCTTCCGCGTATGCATAGAACTTGACATTTTTCTTATTCTGTGTTGCGGGCTGAGGGGGTCCTCCTTGGAGTACCCCGTTCGTGTGTTGTAAAGGTTGTGATTTGGCTATCATGTCGTCAATTTGGACGGAATTTTTCCCAATATATTTCTGAGATGTTTTGTGGTGTAGTTCTTGCCAATTCTCTCCTCCAGCTTCTCGATGAGCATGGTTCTGTGTGATGAGGTCAAACGCTTTTGTATAGTCTGTATATCCATGGCATCATGCGTGTGTAAGATATAACAACGAATGATAAAAATGCTCATCTCCTGGTGGCTAGAAAACAATCAGAAGTTCTCAGTAACACAATATGGATTTCAGCGAAACAAGGGTTGCACAGACAACCCAGCAATACTAACGACTGAAGTAATAAAAGCGTTTGAAGAACGGAACACGGTACCGGCCCTATTCCTTGACATTAAAAGCGCATACGACAACGTCCACTGCGGCACTTTGATGGATAGGCTCAAGGTAGTAGGCTTCTCGGGAAACCTGTTAGCTTTCATCTTTAACCTGTTTTCCGCGAGGGAACTAAGGCTAACTATAGAGGGCTAGTTCTCAAATACTGGACATACAAAGGCTTACCACAGGGTAATGTTCTGAGTCCAACCTTATATTCCAATGATACGGCAGGACTGAAAGCCAAAATCAACCAAAACTGTAAACTCCTCTAAGACGCAGACGTTGTAGCACTTTATTCAGTTAACAGAGGTAGCAGAATAGGCGTATCGGAAGTGGAAAAGAGCATACAAAATATTTAACTTTATTTGAAGGAGAGTGGCTTGGAAATAGTATTAAAAATGCCAACTGCTTATCTTCGATAAAAAAAAAGAGGGACAGCTGATGGAGAGTGGGAGATCACGGTACAAGGGAAAAAGATTTCTTCGGTCAAATCAGTTGAATTTTTAGGTCTGCAATTAAAATCTAATCTAGACTGGGAGGACGAAATAAACGCAATAGTTAGGAAATGTGGAAACCCGATGAAAATCGTGAACTGTGTGACGCACACTTGATGGGGAGCGGACCCCGTAATCTTAGTGAGACTCTAAGGCACTTATAAGGTTGAGGATGGAATATGGAGCATTTCTGTTCCATAAACTTAAGAAGAAACAAGCACAGAAGCTAGAGAAGATAAAATTCAGGGTAATTCGCGGAGCACTGGGCTACAGGACTAGCACCCTACCAGTGTAATGTTAGCAGAAGCCAAAGAAATCCCAGTTTTTAGTAGATTCGAACAGTTGCGAAGGAACTATGTGTCCAGGTGTCAAGCAATCATCCAACGATCCAGCTGCTAGAAGAATTATCATCTCTAGTTGAAAATCCAGGGAGAGGAGAAAATGAACAACCACTGATCACCGAATAAATCAAAGAGGTAACCACCCTCGGTCATTTAATCCAATCAGGGAACTGTCCCCTGGCCTTCGACTACACATACGTGGCACGAAAGCCTCTTCTACGAAGCCAGGGTATCTTTCGATGAGGGAAGACAAATAAAGGAAGCAGAAGATCACAACAAGGAATTCAACAAGATTTTCCAAGAAAGAATGAGAACCAGAAAATGTTTCGCCACGGACAGCTCAAGAATGGAGGACAAACCATTCGTAAGATTCGCATCGATATATATAAAATATGGTCATAGCATGAAATTCAGGATATCTAAAACAGCGTCCACATTCACGGCGGAAGCACTAGAAATAATTAAAAAATAGACTCAGAGCAAAACTTCATGATTTTCTCGGACTCGGAAAGCATGTTAAACGGCATTAGTAACTCCTTTAAGAAAAGCCACACGGCATCAATCGCCACCGCAGCATTTTGTATTTTGACTCATATTTTGTTGTACCATGTTGTGGAAATTATTGTAGATATTATTTACAGTATTTCTGTCAAGAAAATATAACGAAACTGGAGAAGAGGCCAGGATCCAACAAGAGGGATGTAGAGCCATTGATGAATTTATGAATGAATATTTCACTCAAGACAGCACTCTTTCCAGCAGCTGAAGTTGCTGCCTAGTACGACATGTTTACGTGGAAAATGTGCTCTAAGTACATGAGAGAATAATTGAAACTAAAACCCAAACCAGTAGGAGGCACACATGTGCCGAAACGTATCATCCTAAGCAGCAACTCTACCTGCTGGAAATAGTGTTGTGTTAACAGGAATTTAATAAATATTGTCACGCGTATGAGTGACTATAGACGGGGGTTTGAATGATGATCGGATTTATTTAACTCTTTGGCACACAGCTCGTGACTACACTTCACAGCTCACAGTTACACACACACACACACCCACACAAACGCTAGTGTCCACAGTGACGTCTTCACTAGCCGTTGCTTGGTAGCTGCTTTCAGTGGCGGACGTTCGACTTCCTCTGAGTTTCTGAACGGTCCCCGGTCTCAGCTACCAGCTTGTCACAGCAACGGAACACCACGACTGAACTGTAGCAGTCTTCTAACTAACTGACTAACTCACCAACCAACACTATACTAACTGTCGAAGACAAAGTGAAAGTTACGTTGCGACCGAAGGTCAGTCGGCCAGTCTGTCTTCATGTTAAGCCGCATCTAGGGCCCAAGACCAGATTTTTATTATTGTTAGACAGTTGTTGGTTTGTTCACTTGGGGCGTCCTCTCTGACGAGAGGAAGGCTCTGTCGTTTACAATTAGCAACTCCTGCTGAGGACATTTCGGATAACCCAACCTTGGCTTTGATGTTACTAGCGTCAAACAAATATCTGCCACCCGTAGATCACATACTCGGAGTCAGAGTCACTTTACGGCTGACGGTTTGGTGGTAAATCAGTTTGTCTTGGCGCCAAGCCTTTATGGTACTGACTCCTTCCTATCATAGGAGCTGGGATAGCGCAGTCGGTGTAGCTACTGGCTGGACGACCTAGGGGTCAGAGTTCGAGGGCCAATAGAGTCAAGAATATTTCCTTCTCCACGTCGTTCAAACCGGCTCTGGAGCCCACCCAATCTCCCATCCAATGGGTACGAGGGGCACTTTCCCGGGGTAAAGCAGCCGGGCCGTGAAGCTCACAACTCACCTCCAACTAGTGACGAGGTCAATCAAATATGGATGTATACACCATNAGTCGGTGTAGCTACTGGCTGGACGACCTAGGGGTCAGAGTTCGAGTCCCAATAAAGTCAAGAATTTTTCCTTCTCCACGTCGTTCAAACCGGCTCTGGAGCCCACCCAATCTCCCATCCAATGGGTACGAGGGGCACTTTCCCGGGGTAAAGCAGCCGGGCCGTGAAGCTCACAACTCACCTCCAACTAGTGACGAGGTCAATCAAATATGGATGTATACACCATCTCCCCCATACACCTTCATGGCATAGCGCTTAATTAGTTAAGCACACGAAAATTTTTTCCTTTACTTTTGCAATTGTGAGTAAACTGTTACATCTCTCTGCTCATTGCCTGCTACTTTGCTTAATTTCAGAATCCTACTTTGTAACTAGTTATATTCCCTCGAGACTCTTGCCCTTTACAGAAATAACTTCGTCCTTTATTTGATAAAAATTAACATTAAAAAAAGTAAGTAAAAAAAGTAAAGCTATCCCTGTACCAGGCCATGAAGGCCCATAGGGTTGTGAGACGTCGAGGCTCCCACATTATCTAGACAATCGGCTCAAAGATGGCGGTAAGGTTGCCAGCCTTACGCGCCTGCCGCGCTTTGCTCCCTAGGAAAATTATTTAATTAATTCCTAGTACTCATTTCTTTTAGAGGCTGAGTAAACCCCAGGGCCTAGTTCGGCTGGAAGGATTAGGTCAACTAAAAAAAAATCCAATGACCGCATCGAGACAGTGCCATGTGCTTTGACTATGTATGAGAGCAATGATTGACTCAACCAATCCTCTTTAAAAATGAACGCAAGAATGCAACTAGCTGTACTAATGCGTGGACCAATAAATTCATGTCATTTTCAGAAATATTGTAGACGTTTCTTTGATCTGTATAAATACGAATACGTCGAAATTACTGATCCATTTCCGGTCCTAAATAATAAATCGGGTATAACGACGTGTATATTACGTCTTGTATAATTTCACCATGGCTACAGTAAGTTGGCATCCGGCCCGATTAAGCAGTAGAACACTTGTCCTTTCCTGGAGCAAGTGTTACTGCAAGCAGATTCGCGAAACGTCTCCCGGCGTCCAAAATGAAGGCTCCTTTGTGGCGGCGCCGATGCTGAAATCGATAGCATGATGGCGGCGGCGTGACGACACCGGAGGCTAGGGTCCATCAGATGCAACAATGACGGGACGCCTGCTACTCGTCTTCATGATCGCTATTCTCTCCGCAGCGGGGACGGCCTGGTGCAAAATCAGCCTTAGTGCGTGAGTATCGGTCTTCAGCGCACTCTATTTTGTTGCATTTTACAGCACGAGTTCTTTTCCACGCATTTATTATACATAATTTGCATAATCCACAATAAATATACATGTTCAATGAGTACTGTCTCGTGTACTTTCTTTTTTGTTCTCTTGGGTATCTTTGTAATTCTTGTATTGGAGATTTACTCAGATCTGTCTGATAGAGTTAGGACAGTGTATCCATTCTGTCTATGTGTAGTTTCGCTGTTGTCTACTTGGTTCACCGCTAGTGCATTAGTGTGGTTTTCTAATTTTCTTTAAGTATTTGGTATTCCACTTTTTTATTTAACTGAGCACTGTGTTCGTTTGTAGATCATCATGGATCCTGTGGTTGTTTGTGTACCAAGGTGCGTTCAGAATGGATTGGAGAGTCTTGGATTGAAAGCGCTGGAGGATTTCAATGTTGTCTTTAGCATTACTTCATTTGTTGTGTTTAACGCTATATATTTCATCATTTTTGGATATGTACAACGTTGTAACGTTTTCTTGTTCTTCAGTTCAAGAATGCCTGGTTACAGCGTATTTCTGTTAATAATTGAGTACAATTAAAAGGGATTCGAACAGTTGATTTGTTTCTATAACTAACAGGAGAAAAATCTAAAGGAAGCCAAATTTAAAGAGTCTGATGCAAGAAAGAGTCACGCGAAGAAGACACAATTTTATATGAGAGAGAAAACCCATTCAAAATATTCATAATTAAAATTCTAAAATGGAAGTTCCAAAATAATTTCGTCAATCTATATTGTATAGACGTAATTCATTCTTACACCAAACAATACGACGATTTGTGGGGGGGAATGAGGAAGTACTGATGACCCATTTTTCGAAAATTTGGCGTTTTACCAGTTCTGGTACCAGGCCCTTCATTTTCAAAGGTATACACTTGGAAACTGTTTATGCTACATACCATTACAGGACTACACATTTTCACTGTTGTTTCAGGTACATGTGATTTTTTTTTTAATTTTTGGTTTCAGTCAGAAATATATACATATTTTTTTCTGTTCGCTTACCACCACCTGGACTATATTCATTGTTGGCTTCTGCAGCAAGAGTCTTATTTGCGTCAAAATTACTACAGTTGGTTACGACATATTCAGAATTAACATAGAGCACATGTAGTCTATATTTACTTACCATCTTGTCAGATGAGTCAAATTTAAGTCAATTTCTACTACTGTTAAGAGAAAGGCATAAAATTCGGAGCTCCAATAGATAGGTCACCTTGACGATAGCGTTCGAATTCCTACGCTGTAATCTTGTTACCTGAATTTGATAACGTGCGAGAATGTGGACCTGAATTTGACTTTCAGCAACTAATAGTAAAGTAATGCATGAAGAAGTAAAAGGAAAACTTCGAGACGACGTATTGCTCTCGAATGATCGTACCTAATGTGAACGTGATCAATTACAGCCAATCCCCGAGAGATACGGAGGCGATATCTGGGATCACCATGGACACAATTCGCCAGAATATATTCAAGAAAGTTGAATATCTGAAACTTTCCAGCACGTCGAACGAAATCATTGCTTGAAATAAACCATTCAAGAAGAGGAAAATAAATACTTCGAAACCAGACGGAGGTTGCAGTTAGTCGGTTTCCTTTAAATTCTGGCATACGCAAATATACGTAGATTCTGTTCATATACAACCGACATATACTTGAGAAATCACGCCTCCAAATCCGACGTTACTTGCTTCTGCGTCACTGACGAACCTCTGCCTTGGCTGCGAGTAAGGAAAAATGAGGACAGAAGAGAGGACCTCCCTTAGTGTTTGGAAGGTGGCCTCCACTTCGGAAGCCCACTGGAAGACTTGCTTGTCCTCCGTGAGTTTCGCCAGCGCTTTCGCAAGGTAGACAAAACTAGAAAGAAACCGTGCGTAATAAGTGCGCAGGTTAAGTTTCCTCCCCGTACACATTGGATAGGAGACTAGGTGGGCCCTAGACCCTATCTGGACATCGTGGAATAGAGGAAAATCTCTTGCCCCTGGCCTGGTCACCCAGCTCTTAGCCCATTGCTATACCAGATGTCTGAGCAAAATGTGGATCTTTAATGTTATAACAGATGACGCTTGTAGACCCCAGTGTGCTTTGAAGCGTCAAATGGAACTTTGTGTAGAAGAATACTGAAGATATCTGTTGTTGTTAAGTGTTGGTTTAGTGCTATTCATGACAGTTACACAATTTTCAAAGAAAATCTTTGTACTCCAAAGCCAATTATATCTGTGTTGTCACGTAGTATGTATGAATATATATATATGGGGTTTAGATTAGTGACTAGATTTATTGACCACTTACACAGACTCGGAACTACAAGCAGTTACAGTGCCACCATTAATCTCCACAATTCATAAATCACAGTACCCGCTAAACCTTTCACCAGCATGTTGTGTTTTCACCAGCCGTTCCCTGGCAGCCGCTTTTACAGTGGAGATTCTTCAGCTGCACTCGCTTAGATCGTCTTTTCACAGTCTCCAGTGCGGAACTGAACTATGAACTCTCAACTGACATTGTCCCTTGCTTATAACATCTCTGCATGGATCACGTAGAAACACCCCGTTTTCATCGTTGTAGTCCAAATGTTGCGTTATTAAGAAACTGCTGCCTAGCAGTGGGAAGGTGTTTACCGAGCCGTTGCCCTGAAACGGTCGCTATTTACCAACGGGTCTATACGCCACAGTATTCTGTACCTATCATATACATATTGTAGAACTTAGACCCGTTACTAGGCAACGACAGGTAAATAAGCAATTATTCGACAACCATTGTATAGCAACGGCTTTGTAAATAGATACGAATGCAACAATTGTGCTGCAATAGAGGAACNAGACTGACTGACCGTCAGTGGTAACGTGACTCTGACTCTGACTCTGACAAGTTACGACTCCCGTGTGGAATCGGGGTCGAAAATCTCCACCGTGACCCTGCGAGTCGTAAGAGGCAACGAAAAGGAAAGTCTCAAATCTGAGACAGTAAAATATTGCCGCGAGTCCCAAGGGACTCAGACCCGAGAAAGACTGCGCTGGCAAGGACCAACAACATATATGGAGGACAGACCCATACTCTCGTCAGAGAGGGCGCCCACAAAAAATAAGACAAAAACTGTCAAACAGTAATAAATATCTGGTCATGAGCCCAAGATGTGGCTTGACACCAAGATTTACTGACTAACTGACTGTCAGTCACAATGTGACTTTGACTTTGACAAGTTACGAGCACGGCAGTTAAGCCTGAGACCTTTCCAGTGTCTAACTGCCGTTTTGGAGTGTTAAATAAATTGATGCATAGGCTGCTGCACTATCCTGCATTGACAGATGTCCCTGTGTATATTAGAATTTAGTGTCAGTTTATATTTTCTGAATGGTACATAATATGTACAATATACAATATTTTAATGTAAACCCAGGTGGAATAAGGTGTAGTAAAGGAACACCGATTATAATAAAAGTCCAAACCCTCCTTTTTTATCAATAAGGAGAAACAACGAAGGAAAAAAGTAGGTCTTTTTATCCTCTCTTCAGAGAAGGTGCCCCACAAAAACAAGACCGTAACTGTTGAACAGTAATAAATATCTTATCATGAACCCCAGATGGGGCTCGACACCAAGACTTACTGACTGACTGACTGACCGTCAGTCGCGATGTAACTTTGACTTTGACTTCGACTGTGACTGTGACTTTGACTTTGACTTCAGCTGTAGTGAATTAGATAACTGCTGTGATTCAGTTGTTGTGAGCTCTTGCTGTTGGAAACTGCTAGCTGAGGCTGGGATAGGTCAGGATCTCAGAGGAAGGTGAATGTCCTCTGTTGGAAACCGCCACCAAGCAACAGCAGTGAACTGTGATGTATAGTAATGAGCTGTATAAGTGTGCAATAAATCTCAACACCAATTCAAACCCCATTTTTAGTCACTCCATCACATGACGATATTTAACTAAGACCTGTATACACTGAACAATAGCAAAGCTACTGTGACATGACGCCTGAGGACAGCAATTTGAGGCAGATTCAGGTGCCCATTGCTAGACAACGGCTCGGTAATCATGTTTCCACAGCAGCAAATATGACTGAAGAAGCAGTGCATTGCATACAGAGACATGTCGATTCCTAGGCAATGCATACAGAGACGTCTCCCTTACCACAGATAGGAAAACGCTGTTTGTATGGCAACGAACTGGTCAAAACACAGTAATAGTGAAGAACATAATAACTCTACTGTTGAAGGAGGTGGTCTCCATACAGTTTGACCAGAACCTACCTCAGAGAGAGAAATGACCAACAGCAGAAAGAATATGAGAGATAACAAAAGAGCATAGAAGACAGAACACAGAAGAAGGAGTCAGAAGTCATAAGTGAAGTCTTTAGTTTATGTGTTGTTACTGTTCCTATTTACAAAGTGTTATATTTACAGTATTATTGTGTTAAAACTTATTGTAGTTCTGCCCATTGGATATCCAATAAATCGCTTCATCTAATCCGGAAGCCATCAATTACGTATCGAGTTACCAGGATACATGATGCTACTAATAGGCAAGGCGGAGAACACAGTCAAAGGCGCTTATGTGATATCCACACCAACAATATTGCGAACTACATATACACAGCACCCATGTCGCTGCAAAACGAATCCAAACACAATGATAACTAGATAAAGAACGACAGCCCCCAAGCAAAATTATTGATGTTTTAATTGAATTTATTATTTTTAGGGATTGTTAATAGAGTAAATTTATTCTAATTTGGAGATATCACATTTACATGTGATATGCGAAGTTGCACATATTACAGAGTGAAACAATTTTAGCAAGTAGTGACACCTGATGATGGCTGTATACGGCCGAAACATGCAATGGAAAGAGAGGGAGTTACTAAATGGGTAGCATTGAGGTCAGAAGTGTAGTGTATGAATGAAGAGTACATTTAACTTGTCTAAAAATTGTATTGCATTTGATAGGTCAGGTAATTAGACATTAAAATCTTTCTGTGAAAATCCAACTTGAGTCCTAGGTAAATATATATGGCTGCACACTAATAATTTCTAAAATGAACCCACCACCTTTCTTAGACCAATGTCAAGGCAGTCTGGTTTTCATACCTAACAGTGTGTCTGACAGCCTCTTTTGTTTCAGAGTTCAAGCCTGGGCCAAAATACTGGGAGACAAGCTTTGGGATCTGGGTCAAATCTGTGGCTTCAGTGAACTGGAGAGGAAATCTGGACAACCTGTAAGATACACAACTAACAACTGAAAAGGGATTCAGTATATAACATTATTTTCTTTTCACTTTGTCAACACTTGGGGACAAGTGCCACAAGTGTTAGGAACTAGGTTCTTAAATAGGTATTTTACACATATTTTCCCTATTTCTGTTCCCTAACACAATCAGATAATTTGTGAATTTGTGGTATACAAGATCCCCATTGCGGTGGGAGCCCTTCCATAGATATAAATTCTGCTACTGTAACTATCTTCAACATGACCATCGCTAGGAATAAATGAAATTTAGTCTTAGAAATGCTTGCATCTCAAATATTGCTCTTTACTCATATGAGACATACAAAAGCTAGGAAGGACAAGAGGTCAGAACTGGAAGCATATATATATACACAGTAGCAACATTTATCTTGTTCTGAAGTAGTTATTACAGTTTGTCACTTGTGGCCTTGATGTCGGTTGGTTTTTTTGTTCACTACTAAGTCAATGAATACCATTGCACTCCTTTTCTTTTATTCTCTAAATTGTGTCTGACATTATGAGACTCACTGCTTCACCACACAAAAATGCTGTTTGCTGCTTCTAAATGCAGGCTGATGGAATCAACTCACTAATTCAACACACTTTATTCCCACACTGTATATTCCTGAAACTTTGTGCAGAATCTTGGCCAACTTCAGTCTCTTCCACTCCTGAACGTTCTAGGTGTGGGACAGAGGCCACAGTGTTGCTCAAAAAGTTGCACATGCAATGGTTCTACAACGTCCACATCACCTATGTTTCCACCCCACCCCCCAAAGTGTAGACAGTTCAAGGATAACAGCCAAGCTGACCGGGATGCAGAATTTTGTGTCTGACTTGGAAATAAACATCTGCAGTTTAACATATTACTTGTTTCCCTAGAATCCCAGTGCCACAAGTATATCTGTAAAAGGGCAGATAAAGCCCATTGTGTACAAAATTAGCATTTACTGTGTGGGACATTCAAATTCACATTCCCTCAGATATATCTTCTCTGAAGGTTTCCTCATTTTTCTGCATTTTATGTACAAAAATAAATATTATTATTGTTTACAGTCCTTTTTTGTAAGTAAAGTAAAAGTAAAGGTGTCCATGTAACGGGCCGTTGAGGCCCATAGGGTTGTGAGATGTTGAGGTTCTCACATTTTCTAGACAATCAGCTCATAGATGGTGCCAAGGTTGTCAGCCTTACGCGCCGGTCGCCCTTTACCCCCAAGAATATTCCAAGAATATTCCTGGTACTCATTTCTGTTAGAGGTTGAGTCGACCCCAGGGCCATAGTGAAGCTGGAAGGATTAGGTCAATTGAAAAGAATCCAATGATCTCATCAGGGCATGAACCCAAGACATCCCGGCTTGTAGCATAGTGAATCCTTTTTTATACTAAAATGAATATTACTGTTGTTTAGAGTCATTTTTTTCACATGCATCATTATATATAAAAAGTCAATTATGGATACAGATTGGGAACATCATAAATCTAAATTTGTATGGAAATAATTAAGCCAGTTTTTTGACTGAAGTTTATTTAACACTTTTTACCTAGTAAAATTATGTTTAATACACATTTTTTCTCCAGTACTTCTACACAATGCAGTTTAAGGTGGAGATTAAGAATGATAGAGCACTTGTGCAGGAAATTGCTACAAGCATTCACAACATGACCCAGTTGAAGCTGAGTGCTATTCGGGTAAGATTTCATAGTAGATGATACTTAGTGTGTAACGAATTTAAGCCACACTGAGCAGTTATGAATTCTTCGGTCAACTGCATTACATTCTTTTGAATATTAATATACATAAGGCAGTTAAAAAGTTCCTGGAATTCCCCTGCAGACGGAGAACAAGCAATAAGATAGCGCACACAATATTGTGGTGGGAAGCTAAGCATGTCTGCTTGCAGGTGCAACAAGTCTGGACAGGTTTCAGTGTGCAGTGTTGTTACTGTTCCGTTTGAATTATACGTGAGTGTTGGTCATTCGGTGCAATGTCGCAGTTCGAACAGTGTGCGAACATCAAGTTCATGTGCAAATTGCGAAAATCTGATTCAGAGACATTGTCGGCCCTGCAGCAAGTTTATGGTGATACTGCACTAAAGAAATCCACAGTTTATGACTGGTTTTCCTGGTTTAAGGATGGGCAGGAGATGTTAGAGGATGACCAGCACAGTGGGAGACCTTTGACATCCAGAACTGAAGAAATGATTGGAAAAGTGAGACAACTGATTTGATGTCATCGAAGAATGACCATCGTGGAGTAGGAGCAAGAATTTGGTAATGTTACTGGCCATTTATACGTGCAAGTTTTGCAGAGGTTGTGCAATGCAGTTCGGAGGAAGCGGCGCAACAAGTGGCAGGGACAGTGGTTTCTGCATCACGATAATGCACCGAGCCACACATCGCTTGTTGTGCAGCAATTTGGCGCTGAGAAAAACATTCCTGTCATCACTCAACCACCGTACTCTCCGGATCTCACTCCGAGTGACTATTGGTTGTTCCTTACTCTGAAAATGGGCCTCAAGGGGACACGTTTCACAACCAGGAGGACATCAAATTGAATGCGATGTCTGGGCTCCGGAAGATTCCAAAAGAATCCTTCCACCGCTGTTTCCAACAATGGCAGGATCGATGGAGCAAGTGTGTATGCATGCAAGAGTCCTACTTTGAAGGTGATTAGGTAACAGTTGCCATATGCCTTACCATTAGAGTGCTATACCACCATTCCGGGAACTTTTTGACTGCCCCTTTTATATGACATATATGTGACAGTACAGTCACATAAATTTTCAGGAAACCTGGTAACATTAAAAATGTATAATAATTAGTTGATTGCAATTGTAATTCTATGTAATNTTATATTAAACTGGCGTGTACTTGAACTCAATTACTGTTAACAGCGTATTGCAAAGAATGCAGAAACACTGGCCCTCAAATTGAATCAAGGGAACGAAAATTACACATTTTATGGAAATAAAGCATATGACCCAGATGGTGTGCCTCTGGAAAAAGTTCATTATTTAAACTGCACACCAAACCGACACTTCTATGGTGAAAATGTCAACACTGACTTCAGCTCCGTACATGTTCCTATCAACATATACCATAGAGGTGAGTTAGCACATTCACTGCCTGCCTTCTTTTATTCTTTCTTTCTTTCTTTCTTTCTCACGAAATAGAGTTTTATGTGTTATATTGCAAGAACAGTAGATAAACAGACATATATTAAGTTAGTCTTACCCAGCAGAAAAACTGAAAATTAAAAGCTGAATGTCTAATTTCAACTGGACTTCCTTTTTTGATGGAAAAATTTGAAATATTCATGTTAGTTCTTCCAAGAAGTTCTGTAACGATGTTAATCATGCCTACATTTTTCTTGTCATCAGGAACAGGGCAAGAAGTTCTGTAAAGACCTTAAATTGCCTAATTTTCATTGTTATTTGGAAAAAAAAAAAAGAAGTTCTGTGAAGCCTCACGAAGCCTACAATTGGAAAAAACAAGGAGTTTTACTTTATGACTTTTACTTTCATATAAATGAGGACAGAACAAGAAGTTCAGTAAGAATCTTCTGATGATTTTAGCTTTCCTCTTGGTCTGCTTCCTCCTATCACCACCATTCCTCAGACACTGATACTGGTTTCTGGTTATGAAATTTTGTGAAGTAATTCTGCATTTTTTTGTAAGACTGACTGATGCTGGTGTAATATTTGTAATTAGACCTGCAAGATTATGGGCACAGAGCACATCACTATTGGCGAGTGCCACTGGCAAGAAGTGCTCAAAACTCTGAACAGACTTTACAACGACTTGTTATCAAATCACTGGAGGCAAAACTAATGGCCTACTAAGTGAATGCAGCCCTTAATAACGTCTCAATATTCTACTGTCTCTCCTCAAGGCTCCTAATAGGGCAGACTTTATCTGCATCATGGTGAAGACGGAGGATGTTAGGGTTAATGCAGCCAGCAACAGTTCCAGAGACTGCTTGAATGCTATTCAAGCACTGACATATGGCAAACTCTTTGTAGTTCAGCTACTAAATCAGCAACCTTGGAGCCAAAGCTGAATGAGATGTCAGCACCTATTTTTATTTCCCACAAAAGAGAATCACCTCTCCCAGAGGAGAGGCATTCCCCACAACAATTAAGGAGAGGGATGTGTCAAAGAAGCCATATCTAGCAGATAGTTCCAACTAGGAATTTCTATGTGCTACTGAGGAGTAGGAGCATGATTCATCCAGGAGAGCCAGGCAGAACTATCATATAATGATGAACCTGAAACTCTCCAGACAGCCAGAAGAAAAAATCAGAGAGGCCATCCCCCATTGTCTTAATGTCATGAAATGACTTCCTTACTTTCAAGAAGAGAGGAAACAGCTAATATCAAACTAATTTTTACTGTGAAGTTTGGGGGTTGGGGTTTGTATGGCCGCCAATAGAGTGGCCAATTACAAGTTCATCCCATCCTACCATCCACAGAAAAAATGACGTTACTTCATCTTCAACCCAAAATTACATAAGCCTTTCAAAAGAATAATCCTACACCTCCTTATTTGTTCCTTTTCTGAAGTCATCATTCATGCTCAGCAGGGGTTCTGCTCTGATATCATTAGTATCAGACAAATGACAATCAAATTCCCTTTGCCTGACATGTGCCCTTATCCCTTATGACTTTGGCACGATGCAAACGTTACAAGCTAAATCTATGCTTGACAACTTATCTCATATTTTCACTAAGATCATAGCATATACAGCCAAAACTGGCCTTACACAGTGCTACAACTGACAGCATATCGGCCAAATCAGATTTGGATTTGGCGCCTACAACAGCGAAACTTTACTTCTGAGCACTGTCAAGACAAAAAGCAACAATGCCGATGCCCTTTTGCGACAACCATTCCAAGAGGAGTGTACCCTCTTCTACAAAGTCGAGGCGCTGACAGACATCAAGCAGGTATGAGATATTGAGTCTGCAGCCGCTATGAGAACAGAACAGCTGAACAACAATGAAATAGGGCCAATTTTGGAGGAAGTAGAGACCAGACAGCGTCCAGAATGGAAAACATCGTCTTTTCTAGCTGTATAATTTTAACACATGGGTCTGTTCTATTGCTTGATTAAATTTAATCAGACCTAGCATACAAAGAAACTTAAGAGAAATAGAGAATAGGTAATAGAAATAGATAATAATCTTGGCTTTTTAATTTGGAGCCCAATTCTTCTGCTTTCAGTTTAATTTGAATCTCGACAGTATTTACTGAGAGTGTTGTAACTACTACCTGAGCCTCACTTATGAAATTTTATAATCCTCAAACCCAAGAGAGCAGTATAATCATAGTACAAATAGAGTTTCTTGTCTTTATGAATAGGTATAATTTAGGGCAGTCACAAAACAAATAATCAAAAAGAAAGAAGTTAGACACTACTGCATCGACATTTTTATTCATTGTTGGTGGTATTGTTACATTTGTCTACCCTTTTCTTGTGTCATCCTCAGGCATATACAACTACTGTCTATCTTGTGAATTGTGTCATTAGTTAATATGAATTCATATTGTGTCTGTGTGATTATTTTATACTGAAAATTACACCTCTGTTTTAAAGTGTGATTCTAACGTAGTCTAAAACTAAACATTAAACTTGATATGAAATGAATAAAAATAAAAATTAAAATTAAAATTATAATTAAAGTGACTATTAAGGTATTTACAGTCAATATTATATATTTTATGTGTGTTGTTTGTTTTTGAACTATGGTGGTGGTATTGTACTGTGCTGTATCAGCTTGCTGGGATCTTTCTTCAGATTGTAAGTCATGTTGGTTTTTGACCTTCCTGGAATATGAGTGTATTCTGATTTATATATATTTATGATCGGTATTATATCGGTATCGGTCACATTATATTCTTATCTGTAATGGTTAACTATTATATGTGTGAAGGCTGAACACATTGTGAGAGGTATCTCACTCGGATTGTTGATATGTGTACTGGGCAGTAACAGTGACACAGGAAAAGGGTCAAAACATATAGCAATACCACAATGAATAAAAACGAATATTGACACAATAGTGTCTATTTTGTTGCTTTTTGATTATTTGTTGTGCGACTGTCCTAAATTATATCTATTCATAAGTAACACACAATAGGATGTATACAATAAAGGTTGCTTTCCTTTGCCTTCAGAACTATTTGGAAATTTATTCCTTTGCATAATTAATGCCCATGACTTGAAGTTAATAATGAAGGAAAATTTCATTAATACATGCACAAAAGCCTCAACGCTGACCCAGACATGTCTGTAAGATGTTAGGCATGGAATTTATATGTAAATTGGCGTAGCTAAAATAGGTAATTTGGCTTGGTAATCAAAATGGGAAATAACAGTGGATAACTTAGTTCATACAGATGGTTCATTCCTATAGTTCAATGTGATGGAGAATGTAGGTAGCATTCAGAACAGAAGTCACACAAAGAAACACTTTTTAAACATTTATATCTTCTTACTGTATATAGGTTTTTCAATATAACAATTAGCATGGAACTGCAGCAATACACTGATGTTCAGCAGTTTACTAAGCATCTTGAAGAAAGGCTTTACAAACCTCTGCTATGAGCAGAATATATCACTTTTTCAAATAATGCCTTGGAGTACATGGAATAAAATTTACCTCTTTTGTTTTAGCACCTGACATTCTGAAAGTAATTGAATGGACTGAGGACCTGGAAGCAATCTTCAAGAGTAACTATGAGCAGGATCCTTCATTGTCATGGCAATATTTTGGTAGTTCATCAGGCATTATGAGGCAATACCCAGGTGTGTAGAGATGCCTTGTCAGTTCATATCTCATACCTCTCAATTTGTCACAAACTTTAAAAATATTTTAGAGACAAGTTAAGGTCTTGCAATTTTTGGGATATGACACCAGATTTTTTTTTCATACACCACCATTGAAGTCCTTCACTCCTTCCAAAATTCTCAAGTCTAGCATTCTGTCACTGTAATTTGAAGCTTAGGTTTCTCTTGCCCAACATTATTTTTACTGGCAGCAGCATCCACATAATGGATGCTTAGACCTCATAAACAGATTCTTTCATGTATTCAGCAAGGAGAGATGAAAAACACCAGTATGGCTGCAACTAGAAGTCTCAGTCATAAATGTACATTCTTCTCTGGATGATGACATTGTATTTTGGTGTGCTTGTTTGCCTGTCTTCACTTCCAGGACAGACTTAACTAACATTAGATAGAGTTCTCACATTTATAATACTGGATCATGGGACTGCGAGGATGTAGTGTGTTTAAAAATAAAATACATAACCCAATTGGAACTAGCATTTAGAAACAAGGTTTATTAAGGGCCACTGGATATATTCTTGAAAGATGTGTGTCTCATTGGTAGTAATGATAGTTTATTTGAAAGAATAGGAATCCACAAATTAGAAACAAATGAAAGGCTGAAGAATTCAGTCTTCTGGCTTGTTATGCAGTACATTTGAATATTTAACATAGAAATTTTCTGCCCTGAAGATGGGGGCAGCAGCGTCATCGAACACAGTGATTAGTACTTAACAGAATACATGGATTTTATTCTCAGAGTACTCTTCATAATCATCACCATAATAATCTCAAATCTTGTAAAACAAAAGCCTCTTTAAATTTCTGCAGAACACAGGCAAGTTATCTAATAGCAACACTGTATCACCCAACAGTGTAATCATTACATATCAACAGGCCATGATAAAATCCTTGTCACCTGAAAGTATTATCATATGTGTTAACAAACTATCACGAAAGCCTTGTAACTTCATGTTTTATCCCCAGCAAGAGTATTATTACTTGCTGTTTCCTCAGGTGTGTTCTGGAATGACTCCCTAGTGGACACATTTGATTGTCGAATGAGATTATGGTATATTGGTGCCTCATTAAGTCCAAAAGATGTTATCATCCTGGTGGATAACTCAGGTTCTATGACGGGAACAAACAAAGAGACTGCCAGGCATCTTGTCAACAACATCTTGGAGACACTTGGAAGCAATGACTTTGTCAATGTGCTGAAGTTCAGTGATACCACTGAGCCAGTTATAAAGTGCTTCAGGAACATTAGTCTTGTACAGGTGAGGGCACAGCATTTACCTCCATTGTATTTATAAAACATGTAATCATCTGTTGTGAACTTAAGATTCCAACAGGATTCAAAATGGCTCATGTTGTGTGGATATAAATGCACAATGGTCTGGAATTATGAAATTCACATGTGTGGAAATAAAATGACTGTTTCATTGATCCACTTATAAAATGCTTCAGGAACATCATTCTCATCCAGATAAGAGCATAGGGTTTACCCCCACTGTGATTACAAAAGATGAAGTCTAACAGAATTCAAGGTGACGTATGTTGTGTGATTATAAAAGTACTCTGAATTCTGGAATTATGAAATTCAATTGTATGGAAAGTGACAGCCTCAAAACACATTTATTTATTTATTCTTTAAATTCAATAAATCCTTTTTGGCCAAGCCTAGGACGTAGAACAAATCACAACGGTGTGATGCATTTTATCTACAACATGTCAACATTTTATCAAGAAAAACATTTAAAGATTCTAGTTTCATACAATTTTTCTTAAAAATTACATTGCTCAGAGTGGAATATGATACTTTCAGATAGACCAAAATCATGACATTACCTTCATAGTTCTATATTATGTTTGTTTTATACATTAAGAATGTGTCATATCAGGAGGTACTGTCAGAGGATCAACTATTTGGCTGAGGATTTCTGTTGTTCTTTTTTTGGCCTGTATGGGTAAATAATGGGAACCGCATCCTGTCCTAACCACCAGGTTTCTTGTTTCAGGCAACTTTAGGAAATGTGAGAGAACTGAAACTGGCAATGAAGACAATGAAAGCAGAAAGGATGGCAGACTTCCGTTTGGCTCTCACAAAAGCATTTGAATTATTCAATATGGTAAGAATATTCTTGTGTACATCTAGGAAATATTACTCAGAATTTTACACAGTGCTCAGACAATGTCATAATGAAGTAAATAGCATTTAGTCTTGCCATGTTTAGCTTCTCTGTCTTTCTGTATGTGTCAAGAATGCACCTTAGGAACAGATTTTGATAAGAGCAACGAACAAACATTTTCGATATGTCTTAAAAGGAAACGGAAGCACGCAGTAGCGTAGTTGGTTGAGGGGCTGTGCTACAAGCCGGAAGGTCGCGGGTTCAAGTCCCGATGAGGTCATTGGATTTTTTTCAATTGACCTGATCCTTCCAGCCGCATTATTGCCCTGGGGTCAACTCAGCCTCTAACATGAATGAGTACCAGGAATTAATTAAAGTAATTTTCCTGGGGAATAAAGCGCTGCCAGCATGTAAGGCTGACAACCTTACCGCCATCTTTGAGCCAGTTATCTAGATAAGGTGCTACCCTCAACGTCTTACAACCCTATGAGCCTTCATGGCCTGTTACAGGGATAGCTTTCCTTTTTTTTTACTTAAAAGGAAACATTACATTTTTTCCTTGAAGTTAAGCTCATTAGGAAATTGTCTAAACAAGTGCAGGGTACATAACAGTAGTCAGGCATTATGTAGATATTATGTTAAATATCATCATATATCATATCACCTGACAATACACGAAATCATATAGTATTGTTGGAAGTAAACAATCTTCCTTTTTTTGGCATAAGTGATAATGATTATGTTCTGGATATGGATTTTCATAAAATTGCATTCCGATTAACTACTAATGCCAGTGCCTTATGCAGTGCACTGATTTTATAGTCTGTTAATCATGGGTGTTACCATGGACTGGATGTGTAGCCTGGATGTGTGAAACAAGATATTAATGGAATATTTGGTTGGAAAACTGTCACATGAAATAAAGAGATAGCTATTGTAGTATGGAAGAAAAATAGGCTGACAGAAATTGGATTTTATCTGGTAGCACACTTTCATATTAAGTGTTGAACTATCACAGAGTTGGTTACTTGGGTGCAGGATGCTAACAAGTAATAGCACATCTCTGTTCTTGTCACAAGGTCTTGCCATCTCTTTGCTGGCTTGGATATGAGACATTGACATGAAACATCTGATATTGTGATATATTTTAAACAATTATGCTATATACTTAGATGATCCTGGATTGAACATGTGCATGTAAAGTCCTAAAGGCAAGCTCTGGAATAATGTTTTAAAGCAAGCTACCATCTACTCCTTTCATATCACTTCCACAATTGCATTATCATTTCTCATTCAATGCTGCCAGTATAACCTATGCCATTGTCAAAGCATCCTTAAATGATACCATGAAGGAAGAAACTTGTATGTACATCGCTGATTAAAGTGAGATTATTTTACATTTACAGAAGGAGCAATAAGAAATGTGTCTTGTTGCAGTCACTTGAGAAGAACTTGGGAGCATCGTGTAACCGAGCAATTATGGTAATTACTGATGGTATGCCTGACATCTATAAGGACATCTTTGATGAATATAACTGGAAGGCTGACATGCATGTCCGTATGTTCACATTCCGCATCGGCGATGAGGAAACAGGAGCTCGTGAGATGCAGTGGATAGCTTGTAATAATAATGGTAAGCAACAGTGTTGACCACTTACATGGAGAAAGATGGATTTCCTACTTGTCATAGTAACATTCTACCATAATCATCAAATATTTCCTCTTCATTTTTAGCTAATATTTCAAGTTTGAAGTGAAAGTATCAACCTTCATATATCCTTACTATTTTTAGGAACAGTTGCCCTATTATAGTTAGTACAAAATAGAGTCTTTCTTCAAATATATTTTCATAGAAATCTCCTTCCTCTGCAATTATGACAGAGCTCATTTTCTGAACACGTCTTTTCCAAACTACTCGATATTTTTGTACAGTGTCTGTCACTTGTAGCATTGTTCACAGATAACAAAGCTAGGTTATTGTGTGTAACTTAGAACTATATTTTGAAGAAATTCTTCACTATGACATTTATTTTCATTGCTATTATTTGTATATACCTTAACTGCTAAAGCTCTTATGCTTACTGGGTGGCAAGTATGCAGAAGTTAAATTGAACCTATGAGAAGTGAAGTTTTCTTTGAAAATGTCACTATTGCCTACATCGGAACACACCCATCAATGAAATAACTGAACTTTCTCTAAACATTTAAAATTCCTTGGCACATAGAGCAAAGCAAAAATCACTATGTGCTTTGAAGTAATTACCAAACAATTAAATTAAGAATTTTTCTTTCATATCTTCAAAATCTGTGAGGCAAAATAACCCTTCTGAGGGCACCAGAGTGCCCAAAATCATAGGTTAGTAATATTTCGTCTATACAGATTTATATATTTTGTATGGTCACATGTTAATGTGCACAAACATTTTTATCCATATCGTAAATTAAGTGAGAATGTTGTACATCACTTCCTTCCTATGTCATCAGCTTCCTTCATGTCCATATACATTTCAGATACTGACTTTTTTCTCCCCACTACTCCCATTCTATAACAGGAGCAGAATGTCTAATTATCAGAGATATTTTATATTGAAATCCATATTGATGATCCCCGATAATTTGTTTCTATATATTTAGTTAGCCTGAAGAGAAAAATGTTAATTCTTTTTATGCAGTTAATAACAGTTTCATTGTTTGATAATTACTGAAGTCAGGTTTATAATCCTTTTGATAAACAAGTACATTACTAGATTTCTTCCTTACTCTGTCAAGCATTAGAATTAGTAAGGTTGATTCCATAATTTAACTTTTTACTCACCTACTTGGAATATTTATACCAGAATTTAGTCAACATATGACCAACATATATCTTTCCTATGATTCAATAGCAACCTCAACCTCAAGGTCGCGCCATAGCTCAAGCGGTTAGTTGCTGGCTTCCCACCGTGGTGGCCCGTGTTCGATCTCAGGTCCGATCAAGTGGGATTTGTGGTGGACAAAGTGGCGCTGGGGCGGGTACTTCGGTTTCCCCTGCCAATCTTCATTCCGCCAAATTCTCCATCATCATAGGCAGGCTACAATAGGCCAATTAGTGGCCGCCATGCCGGGTGGACACAGTTGGACTCCACCCCCCACTATGCGAATTAAAAAAAAAACTCAACCTCAACAGAACTGGAGTGAGGTACTGATGGCTCTACTATATATATTTGCTGTTTAATGCACATTCAATAGCTTACAGAAGTAAGTGTCTTTTTCAGTAGAGAATACTGTAGAATTTTGCAAGCAGATTAATATTCTCATTCTTTACATGGTTCTTGACAAGCATTAAATTCATTTCTGCCTTTGTACAAATACAATTTTTTTTTATACTAGTGATTTTGAAGCTTATTAAGGTAATGCATCTGAGAAATTTGGGGAAAAGTTATGAAAAATCACAAATTTTGATTCTTGTGTAATAAAATAGTTCATATCTTGCTATTTAGTAAAATGAAAGTTATTTTGGCCTCGCGCCATTTAAATGGACCCGAGGTGGCCATTTAAATGTCCCTGCGCACGTGTTTCAGCTGCCAACTCCCCATGTTTTTTTTTTCTTTTTTATTGCTAGTGGGGTGGGACTAAGTCCCTTGTATTGTGGCCACTTCTGGCCTGTTGTACCAGCCCAAGATGATAGGTGAGGGTGATTATGGAGCAATTGGTGGAATGAAAATTGGCAGGGGAGCCGAAGTACTCGGAGAAAAGCTGCACCAGTCCCACTTTGTCCACCACAAATCCCACTTGACTAAACCCGGGATCGAACACGGACCACCGCGGTGGGAAGCCAGTGACTAACCGCTGGAGCTATGGCGCGGCTCTCCCCCCATGGTTTGCCTGTATGTGCGTGTTTCAGCAGTACAACAAACATTTATCAATTTTAATTTTGCGCATTTTTTACCGTAGGGAACTTTAGTGTTGTGGCCAACCAGTAAATATTCAGAGGGAAACATTTGAGTATCAATTGGGCAGTTATACCGCCATTTTCGTTTTTGTTATTGTGTTTTAGTTGTTGAGAATCATGGTCTTTGTTGTTGTAAATAAGTGTGCTGTGTATTTTTGTTTGTGTTATGTTCTTTTTAATAGTTCATTCAGTTTTATTTAGTTATTTAGGTTAATAGTATTATTTAAATAAGTTAGGCAGAGTTTTTCTCTAATTTAGTGTAGGTTAGGTCAGTTTTTACTTTATTTTTAAGTGCCCATAGTATATACAACATGAATAGGTTGCCAGATAAAAGGCTAAAAGGAAAGAGACCAACCAAAAGAAGTTTTTTGGCTAAAAATTTAGTGGCCAAGAGATGGAAGAAACAACAACAAACTGAAATGTCTTCTGAAGTAAGTGAAAGAAATGAAATTGCTTCGATAGGGGATTTCTCTTCCCCATCATCTTCCCAGGCATGTGCATCCCAGACAAAGCTATCTTTTTTCTCTGACAAAAGAATTGATGCTTCCCAAGACAGTATCTGAATGATATGCCTAATACTGATTATGTATTAGTCCATTCCAGCTTTTGGCAGCAAATATGTAAAGGAGTAAAATGTGGCACTTGTGGGGGAAGTGATTTGAAAATAGAATTTTCTCGATTCATGGTCTTTGCAGCTAAAGTAGCTGTAAAATGTACAGCTTACTACATTACCTACAGTAAAAATTATACCAGTCCCAAGGTTGAATGCACCAAATCAAGTCAACCTCCATTTGAAGTGAACCACAAAATGGTAAACACTTTTTTATCATTAGGTAGGGGTCATGCTGGAATGAAAAAATTCTGCATGGGCATGGGCAAGCCACTAATCAGTGCTTCCTTGTACAATGCCCATTTGCTGCAAACAACAAAAGAAAATACAGGAATTCATCACAGTGTGTTGCAGGAGGCTCAAACTCTTGTTCTCCAGTTTTATATTGCCACTGATCCAAGCCTGAGTGAGGATGACATTACTGAATGTTGAGGAGGTAAAGAAACTGATTCCATTATATACCATATTGGCTAATGAGGAATTCCTGAAAAATTGCATATCTGGGAAGACTCAAAATGCCAATGAGGCATTACATAGCCTTATTTGGACTAAATGCCCAAAAGATACATTTATTTCTAAAAAAATAGACATTGGGGTAACTAATGCAGTGAGTGAGTTCAATATGGGCTGAATAGCAAGCCAGAAACTGAAAGCAGAAGCAACAAAATTGAAGTTCAGCCGAGCAACTGAGAAAATAGGCAGAGCAAGGGATGATCCTCGCCTCAGGTGGAGCACACATTGCAGTCAACTGGGTTCAAAATCCAAAATCTTCATTTCTTATCAAACCATGCATTACTGTTGTAGAGGAAACACATTCATTGGGTGCAAATGCCCAGTTAAACATAACACCATTTCAGGAAGATTTTTATCAGCTTCCATCTTACTGAAGACTTCTAACCATCTTACAGCAGCAGGATTTTTCTTGTAATTCTAATCTTCCATGCACTCTGCCACAGCATGTTTGGCACACTGCCATTGGTCAAACAGCTTTGCTTATTATGTTGAGCTAGAAATGACATGAAATATGTTAATCTCTCTGGAAAAGTGGTCTCAAAGGTCAGACCAACAAAGTTTATTCAGTAGATCCATCCATTACAGCCTCTCAGCATTACCATGGCTTTGCTCCCTTTTCCCTAAATATTCCACAGGTGTTGCAGAATATATAATTACCTGTAAGAAAGCTTCTTCCATAATATTACAGGAATCTTCCAAGCATGACAAGGAATTTTTACCTTTTTTGTGAAAAACTTTCCTACTGCCTTACTACCATATTTTACTTGTAAATTGAAAGTGTCATGCAGGTTCTGTCACTGACGTATCATCTTCCTTAATAAGCTGTAACGTTTCTTGGAACATTTGACCTGGCCACTGATGAAGAGTAAACATAAATCAAAATATTTATCTTCAATTAATTTCTTGAATAGAACAGGACACTTTTCTTACAGATGAAGGTAGGAACATAAACCACTAAAATTGGTCAATATCCTTTTTTATTTTCTTGCCAATTCTAATGACAGAACTTAGGTGCGGCTACATTCAGCAGAATATTTGGAGCTCTGCAGCACAAACAATGTAAATATGGAACTACTTATACATCTTAATGACTAAGTTTCAAGGTCAGAAGGAAGACACTTCACAGCAGAATGCAGGCATCTGTTTAACGTATACCACACTCAACACCAGCTACTCCTTTCCTAGCTTAGCCTAAAGCCAACACTATATATTATTCTTTCCAACCTTATTAAGCCCATGAAAATCCAAAATCCCTCATGGCGCTGAACTGAGAAACAACAATATGTACTGTTGCTCTCATTTAATAAATTGTGCTATGCACCAAACTTTTTATCTATTTTTTTTTTGTCATTTCACAATTAGCTATACAGTTATATGAAGCATCCCACTCCAGTACAGTTAATGCGCTCAGCGGTAGTCATCATAAATTTAAAGTTACTAATAATGAATGATTCATGTTTTAATGAAAATGAGTACTAAGAAATGAGTCAAAAGCAAAACAAAAACTGACATTTTGAAAGAAATTGGACAGAATGGTATTCCAAGGTAAATTAGTTGGACAAATGCAATTCAGCTCTAGACAGGGACTGCACTATTCAAAACACAAAATATGCCCAGCCTTCCTGATATTTTCTCATCCACTTCTGCAACCACCAGATGATAGTACTACGTTCAGGTAGGGCAAACTTTAGTTATATGTAGTTGAAAGTCGTCTTTTATCTATCAGAATGAAATCAGTTTTATTACACATTTTTCCATGGTGGATATTCTGAATATATTTAAATTTTTTTGATTTCAAAATATTATAGGGTTACTCTTCAGAATTATATTCTTTTTTTTACATATCAAAATTTACTGCCCTTAACCAAATTTTCTTCACTAATTTCATATGACTCATTCTCAGTTGTTAATTTGAAAATATTTTTCTCTCTACGTTCATATTGAAATCATGTAACAAAATGACTGTGAGGTAGTTTGGAAATTAATAAAATACATCCTCCAATTCCTCATAAATACTATCCTTTATATCATCAATTTTATTCTCAGTTAGGGCATTTGCTTTCAGAATGGTGTAACACGAATGATCTCCTAGTATTACATTACATGTAACAGTCTATCATTAATAAAATCTACCATCATAATTGTTTATCTCATTTCCTTATGTACAAAAACTTGTCTCTAAGTGATGATTAATATTTCCATTTAAGTAGAAAAATGTATGACTACTGGTTCAGCACCACCCTTATCCCATCTGACCTCCTGTACCCCCACTAAAATTAACATGTACATCATTATTTCTCTCGTCACTGTTTTCACTGAATCTGCTGAACAGAGGTCCCTGATATTCATGTTCATTCTCTGTTGCGTAGGTCAGTCATTCCAAAGAATCTCTACAGATTCAGGGCCTTGTGTAACGTTTTATAACATTCTAGCTTCTTACTGTGAGGCATTGTTGACCCACAACCAGGCACTATGCTGGAAGACCACCTCTTACCAGTTGTCTGTGACTGCTTATTCAATATATGTGCAGCTGACCTTTATATCTGGAGGCAGTCTACTCCATCCATGACTTGGACATGACATGTAACATAGATGCCCAATGTTCACATACTTGCACAGCAGTCCCTTGAAGTAAATAATTGTGTTTTCACCAGAAGTGACTTCTACACCTGCAGGTTGGTAACACTCCAGTGTGACTGAGGTCATCCAGTAGTGTGAGCTTTCTCAGTCACTGAAAGAGAATTTATAGGTGAAGGTAATTGCAAATATTTTGGTTGGTGTATGTACTCTAACATATATTTCATCTCAGGCCTCCATGTCAGCAGTTTTGTTCCTTGATATCCCTACTGTGTCTGGGATTACATTTCACTGCTCATGATGTGATCAAGACAAAAATATTCTTAAATTCTGATTATGATCAATGTTATTAAAATGTTATCAGAATGTAGTTCTTGAAGGAACCTGACATTGCTAATGGAATCTGAGTAAACAAGGAGCTTTCCACATAGTTGCCACCCTGACGTTAGTAGACCCTGATGTTGTACACATGGCTATGTTGTGAGCATGAGCATGCTGTTAAATTATGGATTTTGAAGACCTTTCCTTCATTTTTGGATGAATACACTATGTCAGTGTTCCCACTGACAGAATAACCTTCTGTGTTTCTAGGCATTCCATTGCAGAGACTTTACATAGAAGGTTTGTGTATTTCTAAGTTGCGCAAAAGGTTTTGAAAGCAGATAGCCATTAGATGATATGCTTAAGGTAGACAGTCATAGCAAACCAATATTTTAGGCATGCATGAGTATCAAACTTTTTCGAATGGACCAAAAATATATTTTAATCTTGATTCAGATGTTGAGTTTTCAGTCTCAGGCTTCAAGAATTTTCAGATAACTGCTCATGATTTGCACACTGGCATGCAAACTGCCTAATACACCAAGAACCGTAATGTGTGCCGAACACTAGCACAAAGCAGCTTGTCAGTACACTTTATGTCTCTGTGCCTCGCTTCCTCTTTCTGTCCATGGTGAAAGAGGATATGGCCTAAGAATTAACATCTTAAAATACAATGGATTAAGATCATTTCTGTCAAAGAAAGTGAGCAGAGTTATAAATTGTGATTACAGTGGAAAAGTTTGTCTTGTAGAGACAGTTCTTTTTCTCATCAAAATCTCAGAATTTTCCCACATCCTTGTCTCAAACTGGCAAGAACCACTGTTGCATATGTTAACATTATATAAGATATTGAAAGGAGAGAAGGCATACATTGGCTTGACCTTCTACTGACAAAGAAAGACATGCTGGCATTAGGCATGAGTAGTCTATATATTCTGGTTGTGAGGTATATTTATTAGTGGTTAACAGGTTCCAGAATTTTCATTGCAGAACTGCAAATGAGTAGATATAAGCTATGAGAGATATCAAAATTGCCCGGTAAAGTCATAAAATGCAGGGTGAACTGTACCCCAAGAAGCAAAAGACAAAACTCTTTAAATAATGAAGGAATATTGACATTTGAATTAAGAATTGAATTAAGAGAATCAGAAACATGAATTTATCCTTTTTGTTATACATGTAATATATTTGCAGGGTACTTTGTGTCGCTCAGCCAACAGGCTGAAGTGCGGGAAAAGGTCCTACGCTACATGCCTGTCATGTCTCGACCTTTTGTTCTCTTGGGAGAGCGACCTGTCAGCTGGACTCCTATTTATGCCAATCTTGCAGTAAGTTTCAGTTTTACTTCAAAGCAATGTCAGCAGAAATAGAAATTTCTTCTTTTCTCTTATGTAATCCATAAATATAATCTATTGATATTTTCATCAAGTTGGGTCATATGCAAACAATTTTCTCCCTTTCCTCTTATACTAGTGGCCATGCTTTCCCTGCCTTTTTTTTATACTCTTATACATTCCTTTACTTAGTCTTCCCAGGTTATCCTCAGTTTGCTCCAGTGCTCATTTAACTGCATTCTCATTTCTTATGCTCTCATAAAATTCCTTTGGCTTCACATCCCACAGTACATTCATATAGCGGTATACTTGATTTCAGCAATTTTTCTGGAGTGTTTCTGCCATCAGATACAGCCTCTGTTCTAGTTTCTGGTCTTATATCTCCTTATTCAATTTCTCAACACTGCACAGAAACTTTACATCTGCTGTTTCAAATCTACTTACACATCTTCCAACAGATATCCACATGTCTTCTGAGTATATTAAAACAGGCAGCTATGTGTTTGTAATGAGAAACATTCTTTTATAACAATTTCCATCATAGAAGATAAGTGCACTTTGGTTTCAAACTGCGAAGTAAATATTTCACATGTCATTAACTAATGCTATGGAGCAGAGTATTTCTTGGGAAGTTAATAGTCACTCACCTTTCAAGTTATTCCATGCCTTCTATGGAACCTAGGAGTTCATTACCATATTCATAACTGGTTTTTCTTGTCCTGAGACAGCTGAATTCAATCCCACCCTGCCCCTTTAAGCTGCATTTAAGTATTATCAACACATCTATGCTTAGTTCTTCTATGTGGTCTATCATTCTCTCAGTTTGTCTCACCAGAAACTTGTAGGAGTTTCTCATGTCTCCTTAGCATTCTCCATGTCCTACCCATTGTACCCTTGATTTTATCAACTGTATAACTGTCATATTACTAGACATTCCTTATATTGTCATGTGAGCAGAGTATGAGGGGACATGTGTCTCCTGGCCTGTACATCCATCAAATTTGATGTGAATAGTGAGAACTCTCTGTGCATTCTGGACAACCACTCAGCTGATGCTGAAGACCAGTGATAAATTGGAGATTTCCTGAAGGGCAAACCCCCCCATGAGCAAGCCGTGAAATTCATGAGAGGGCCCATTTCAGTTCAGTGCATTACAGAAGCAGGCTTGAAGACTGCTGTTAACCTTCAATGTCTGAAGTGCACCGATCAGTACACTGATGTGTGTGGTCATCATAGCTGAAGTACCCCGATTTGTGCATTCGGGCATTTAAACGCTGCAAGTGGAAGCTCAAGCATATGCCACTAGTAGAATCATATGCACAATCCTAAATATTTATTTTTAAATATAGTAAAATTCAACATTTCTTGTTGTTATCTGTTTGATGTATATACAGGCTTCAACCCCCACATCATGTAACTGAATCTCGCCTTTGTGTAATACTCCTTGAAGCACCCAAGAAAGCACAATCCCACATCACATATCTTTCATGTCAACTGCTTTTCAATTTAATCATCTTCCAAAAAACATTTCACTGCTCTTGTATTACAAAATGAATCTACAGTATTCAAATTCACTATGAACTCACAAAAAACTGAATTCACTCTGTATCTCAGCTGTGATGCAAGCATTTGGTTGCAACCATTGAAGGGTCAATATTCTCTTGCAGCTACAATGACAGGGCTTGGAACTGAAATATGGAACAATGAATATTCCTTCTAGCTTTTCTTGAAAGGCCATGTTTTCACTTTTCTCTCCCTTAGTCAAAAGACTGGAATATCTGAAGGGTGCAACAAAGATATGAAACTTGCCAGCAGAGAACCAAATGACTTTATTGCTTCCAACTTTATTATGTCGCCAGAGAATGCAAAAATATTTCAAATGCTGCAAGCAGGAATGATTTTATAATGCAGAACTACTATGTGAAGAAGTGGAGACCTATTTTTACAGTATGCATCAAAATTACAAGGAAGAGAAATTAAAATATAAGGTTTGACTACATATTTTCTAATCTTACATTATAATATGCGACACTGTGTTCTATGCTGATAAAAAGGAAAGTTAATTCCATTCATTTATCATAAGAATTAGATTAGATTATTAGATACAGCATTTTCAAATACAGTGCAAGTGCCCTAACAGGAATGGACATTTAAATGCAGATCAACAGCGGACATTTAAATAAACTCCAGGCAGCTCAAGCTACCACCATTTCAGAAGTCTGATTCAGATTTCAGAAGGTTGATGATGAATCAGTCAGTTAGCAAGTTAGCTGAATTAATAAGTCACTGTTATGTTCATTTCAGTTTCACCTCAGCACAGATGTGTGAGCCAGTCAGTGATCATGTAGTAAGTGTGTTGCACTATTCAAATTTAGCAGCTCCTCCAGTTTTGCCCTACACTCTGGGGAATGGTAGTAACAGCATCCCTGGTTCAGCTGTTGAATTAGCAATGCTCCCTGAATGGAATGGGAATACAAACTTAAGCAGGGTGTAGAATATTCAGATTTAGTGTATTTGTAACTATGCTCAAACTATGGGTCTCCACTTAGTCTTCAATGGGGGAAAAATGGGATATGAAACAACTATTTAATAAAATTTGAAGATATAACAAATTCATAACACAAAACTCAGAATAATCAAAGAAAATAATGGTGAAACAGAAGTACCTCTCAACAATAACCCCACTATTTCAAGATACGCTTCTTTAACCAGGCATGGCAAGCCCGACCTCTTGGTTGGCAGTTTTGCAAGCCAAATAACTTTATATTTACTTATGTCTGTATAACACAGACCAAGCATACCAAAGACATTAATACAACATTCACGAAACATGAAGCATAATATGACTCTACTGTACTGTTTCACGAATGTAAATCGAAAAGATAAGACCATAGAAAATGATGAATCAATTCCAGAAAACCATGTCACAACATCCCTAAAATAAACTTACATTTAGTGTTGCAGAAAGGACTCCATTACCCTCAAAAGCCTAGGCACATAGTCCAGACCCAATTTAGAAATACACAAGATTGAGGTCCCATTTAGTGTTCAGCTCCTCCAAACGTCGGTAAGCAATTGAGAGAGAAGGTAATTGGGTCAAAGCCCAGATAGGTCTTCATTCCATAATATGGAAAGGAAGGAAATCACAGGATAGCTAGGATTATGAGACATAATGTGGTAAACATGTCACAACTCAAATGTCTCAGAGGGTGAAGAGGCGTGAAAGACAACAAAAACACTGGCTTGAAGATACCACATCTGAGTGACTGAGTACAATACAGAGCTCAAATGGAATGAGCTCTGAGATAGTGGCTACTGAATGAGTCAGAAGAATGAAAAAATTAAGCAATTTTTCTCAAGTGTGGCTAGGCTATGCCAACAGTTTCCAGCTTAACAATGACCTGTCTAGTCTTCTTACACTAGTGAGCGAGAGTAGTATGTTTATAGCATAATTGTCAACAGATTGTACCCTTCCCTTGTCATAACTATTTAGATTCTGAGAAAAAGGAAAGATATTGAACAGGAGCTCATTTTGGACAGTGATTGTGATGAAATATTGTCATCTGACAGTGAAAGTGAGCATGATGAAGACAGTGTAGTAATAGGCGATGACAGTAAACACCTTTTTTAGCTGTAATAACACACAGAGGACATGATGTCAGAGATACACTGAAATATTACTAATCCACTCTTGATTGGTTACAGACTCCATTTTACAGTAGTGTGATGAAATGAAACAATTATTTTCCTATATTGAGATATCTAAATTTTTGTGACAATGTTAATCAGCTAGACAGGACTCTATAAGAGACTTTCAAAATCAGATCTGGCTTTGATAGGCTGAATATCACTTATGCTGCATTTTATCTGAATACTGTGCTCTGGATGAAGTCACTGCTGTCTTCAAATTGTCAGTTATTTTCAAACAGTACAGTCATAAGAGACATAAACACTTCATTTGAAGCAACTGCAATGATCCTTGTCTTAAGTCCACTCTAATATGAAGATCAAACCTATATGCCAGTCAAACTGCTTGCCCTGATGTTTGAGACTCTGATCAGAATTTTGTTTGGTGTATAATTAAATCCTGCATCTTTGTATTTACCATGCAGAGATGGACTTATAATCATAGTTTTGTTACACTGTGGGAAGGGACATATTTTTAGAGATTGAAGTGCTGCACATTTAGGTTTATGTATGTAATATTCTGTTTTGTGAATCTGTAAACTTTCTTGCAAAGAGTAATCTTTGTAAAAGTAGTTAGTTAGTTAGTTATTGGAGAGGGTGGGTTTCCCCATGCACTGAGACCTGTATTGGTCCATTGTGCTTCCCTCTATGATTTCTACCAGTCTCTATATCCTGCCGGTACTGGTGCTTACCATCAGTCCCGCCCAGCCAGCGAGACCGGCTCTACTAGCTGAGAGGTATCTCTAATGCTTCCCCCATCTACCAGAGGTATTAGAGACTGCTGTTGGGCGGGAAACGTCCGTTAATTTGGCTCAGTGACCTCCTTTGGAGATATGAGGTTCTTTTACATGCCGTAAAGCTACAACACGGGACCCACGGCTTAAAGTCCCTCCCGGAGGACTTGTTCCCTGAATTTTTCCGCCCTTAAAAATTCTACGACCTCCGCCGGGTATTTGAACCCGCGTACTACGAGTCATGAGGTGGGAACGTTACCTCTAGACTACGGAGGCTGCTTTTGTAAAAGTAAATGACAACACTACAGTACTTGGCAAAGCACTTTCTTTCAAATATTTTTATTGGAATACTTTAGCAGGAATAGTTCAAAAGGTATACACATTTTTTGGTAGTATTGTTAGTTAAAACTCTTCAGTTAAAAACTGGTGCAATATCGTGGGCTCTCCCATAAAGATTAGTTGAGTTTTAAAAATAATTATTTTAAAAAGTTTTTTTTAATTATATTCTTTGATTACTATTTGAACAGATACAATCATAGAATCTAAGTCATCTCTGTTTTTCAGTTTCAGTTTCTGAATAATGTCATTCCATGATAAGTTCTTGGTTTTTATGGAAGATCCATACTAAGATATTCTGTCAGCTACAGTAGTCCTTACATTTAATTTTGGCTACTATGTTGACAGGATCCCCAGCTCACAGATTTATTGTGGGTGCAACATCAGAATAAGGAGCAGATTAATGTGACTCGTTACTGCTACTTTCCAAAGAAGTTTCCAAGCCATACATACAGAGCTACTGGCAAGGTTTTCAAGAACTGCTCTGAGGAGCTAGAGATCAGAAGGGTGAGTACCCCTGTACCTGATGCTGACTGACCTATATTTCAAGTGCTGTTCCCCAGTAACAAAGAACTTGTGATATGTGTAAAGGTAATCAGATAGGTGTCAGTGCTTGTGAGGTAATCCATATTCAACCACATGTTTGAGTCTTAGAATATTCTATACAATCAATGCATCTACTTGATGAATTTTTCTTTTAGCAGTAGCAATATTAAAACCTTATTTTGTTTCTTTGCCAGAAACTGAACAATAATTTGTGGAAAAGTCAATCAGTAAGCACAGTTTTTAATGTCGCTTACAAACAAACAAAACTAACAAAACAAACTCCGTGGTTTTAGTCCACAAGCAACCTATACCGACCAAGCGACTGCCACTTGTCGGTGAATTTAGTGCCAACTTTAGGGGATAGAGGGTGTCACGTGGTCAGAGCAACGAATCCCCATTGTCGTTAATTTCGGTTTTATAGACCGGAGCTGCTATTTCATTGAAATAACCCCTCAATTATCATCACAAGGCTGAGTGGACCCTGTTCCAGACCCACTACTTGTCAGAAAAAATCTGGTAGAACCGGGAATTGAACCCAGATCTCTGGATTGGTAGCCAGGAACTCTGACCACTAGACCACAGAGGCGATCACTGTGGCTTACAGATAGTAAAATGGTAGATATTAAAGATCACATTGTCTAACAATCAAATAAATTAAAAAGCTGATTCATGTGTTGAAAACGTGACTCAAATGGTCAGAAATATTTATGAATTTCCTACTCAGAAATCAGCAGAGGAATAGAACAATAACAGAGAAACTGTTCTATTGATACATGTATGAATGGAAAACCTTGACATAACAGATTTCTGTGCGGATGTGGTGCCAGAGAATATCAGTGCTGATTAAACATCAGTAATGAAAAGAATGAAATATTCAGACTTTGAATAAACGTTTTTGGAACAACTTCAGATTTAGCAGAAATGATATTGGTGATGAGCCAGAATGATAACTTGCTGACTGGCAACACTTGCCGTGCAATACAGAACAAAGTAAACTTTGGTATTCTGAGTCCAGCTAAGTGCCAAGTCAGAAGAATTTTATACTAACTATTCAAGCTTATTCCTAACCTCAGGGATGCTGATGGATAGATGTGGAGCATCATTGGAACGTTGATTTGCTAGGCAATTCTCATATATTGAAGAAAAAATCTGTTAAGTGTCACATTATCCAGCTGGAAGTCCAGATATTCTGGCTATAGTTTAACTTAAAATTGACACTATACACAAACTTTGTGTTTAGCAAGTGCATATTCCTAATGATAACCTTCTGGTACTATAGCAATTATCACTTATCTCTAAGTACATGTGACTTCTGGCAAAAGTTAGAAACTGTTAAAAATATACAGTATGCAGACAGTCCCTGCTCTTACAAATAGTTATATTCCTGAACAGACTTCATAAAGCAATATTTCGTAATTCAACTTTTGTGTTCTGGGGTTCACTTGATTGGCTATATTTTTGAGCTGGAATGTTCAGATTTGCTTGGGACTGATTGAGGAAGGCTAAACTCTTGAATACCAAATATTAATAATATCCATATAATTGTTCAGGCACTAGTAAGATGCACGTTCATCCAACCGTCCACACACACACACACACACGCACATGCATGCGCACATGCAACCTACATACATAGACAGGTGGAATTCCAGAAACCAGGCTTTCATAATTACGGTGGCTAAAAATCTATAATTCCCACAAAACCTTGAGTCTGATTTTTCATTACCACAGTACTTTAACATATACATTGCATGTATGAGAAAGCAAAATTAGAAATCACCAGTTTTATTGCCTCATACAGACTTAATGCCTTAGCCTGAATCTCCCTTGTGCCAAGCTTGATCCTTCACCCAGATAATGAGAATGTTTTGCATTTCAACTGTAATTCCATCATGTTTTTGTGTAGTAGTAGGTAGTGATGGAGAAATTTGCATTACTGTCTGAAGAATCCTTTATTTATCCTTGAATAACTTACATGTCTTGCAGATATCACAATTATATATTCTACCATCAGTAAGCTGTATAATTTGAGCTTCAGAAGGCATAACAATCTGTTGAGAAAGCATTAACATCGATCAAAGTTTTATATAAAGATTTTAATTAAGATATGTACCTAAGCGGTTTAAGATTTTATATATTAAGAATTTTAATAATTTTTAACCCAATCACATTTTATCTTAATTAAAATCTTTATATGAAACTTTGATCCAACTTGATATACTATGAACAATGTCATAGTAGTTTCCTGAAAATGGTCCTCACTGACCAAAACATGTAAAGGCATTCATATAAATGTACCTTTGATTCATACTGGATAGTCATGTCAAATCATTCTATAATAGATTATTTAAATAGTGTGATGGACCAGAATGAATAAAGTTGAACTAAAGCGTTCATTTTCAATATCATAGGCTTCCTAGCATATTTTTGTTCACACCATCATTATTTATACATCTTCTCCTCTTACCATCTACAGTTAATTGGGTATAAACCACAATGTTGTTAAAAACCAACAGCATCTTATACAAGATGTACATGAGACCAGAGCACAAGGTAAACAGACCAGGTAAAATTCCATTTATTTGTTTTTTTCTTCAGTCACAATTGTCTTTTTTTTTTTTTTGAATGGCATTTCAAATGAATAAGTTTGCAGTTAGATGACAAGCCAAGGTATGCTCTTCATTATAGAAGTAGTGTGAGTGAAATCTCGTAACATGAATCTTCATAAAATGAGGACTATCTATACCAATTGATTATCACATAAATATGGATTCTCTGCAAATCTAACTACATCTGTGTTTGCATAATGTGCCTGATGCCCTTATTCCTTTAAAGCCTTCTCAGTATTTCTTCACAGGAGGAAGTTGGAGGAAAGTTGGCATCTAAAACATAATAATGCCTTGAATTATTTGAAGCAGACCCCTTTGTGAATTTTTTAACTGTAATAAATGAATGAATGAATGAATGAATGAATAAAATGTATATTTAAATAAACACTGTTGCCTATTGCTAGAATGCAATGGACTATGGAATAAATACTTAGGAAAAAGGTGCTATTACTGTTATGATACAGGTGTATTATATATTAAGAAAATAGATTTTATATTACTATATTAAGGATCTTGGTGGTCTTTTGATCATGTATGTAATTTTATATGTTATTTTGATATATGGAATGTATTGCTGTACAGTAGTTTTGTTGTATTGAGTATTTAAATTTTGACGATGATGACTATCTGATTATGTAAAATATATTGTATTATTGACTTGTTCTATATCTGAGGCAGATGCCTCTATGGATTTTTTGGAATTATAAATAAATGAATTAAAATGACATATGAATGATTTAAGAAATATTTTGTTGGGAAATAATCTTTTTATGATTGTCTCCACAATATCCCTCTACTTTTATTACAAGAAATTAATTATTAATATGTAGACTATTCAAGGGGACTCTGAATTGACTAGTATTTCAAATGTTATATTAATTTGTTGTGAGGAGCATTTTCTCAGAAACTGTGAACTGTAGGAAGTTGATTTTTATAGCATTTTATGCAGTCTTTTTTCTCAATATTGACAAACTGATATTGGCTTGTAATATTATGATTTCAGATACATATATTCTTAAAGTTTGCGATATATATATTAATTATTCATTATAGTTTATCCCAAAATTCTTTCCGTTTAATACACATTCAAAATATAGTGTTGAAAACTGTGGTCCATCAATGTAAAGAAATTCTGACAATTCCAAGATTCTCTGTCATATAGAAGCTGTGAAAATTTTCCTTAAGTAAAAAAGAAGAATAAAATTATTGAAATCAAGCTGTAAAGGAGAATCAGGGGCCTACAGAAGTAGAGACAGCACAATATTTATGACACTTGCAGATAACCTATGTGCATAATTGCTGTATCATCTGAAAGATGAAAGTCTCTAGTTTTTTGGTAACTGGAAAAGTAAAAACTTAATTTTCTATAATATTTTGGATTCCAGAAAATACACACATAATTATTTTACTAACCGAATACATTAAACAACTCAATTACTACAAATTCATCATCTAAATATGTCTGTGTGACAGTGAATATTTTCTGTCATTTACAGGAACAGGACCCAACCCAGAATACCTTGGCATACCACTATGTCATATCTGTCTCGATGCCTGTGCTAGATGTTGGAGAAAATAAGGTGATTCCTGTATTAAGTGGTTTATATCATTGCAGGCTATTAACTCTGATCATTGTCTGCAGCAGGAATTATTTAGCTTCTTGTGGTGTTTGTGTGTTTTTATTTTGGTTGGGTGTTGGTTGGTTTTTGGTGCATTGTATTCATTTCTTTGGGTGTCAGTAAGATGGAAATCTGCAGTTTCATTGTTGTTGTTGGTGGTTGAAATATTGAATTATTTAGATGCTGATGAGCACCAGTTCAGTACTTCATATATCAAGAACCACAACAAGACCACAGAGTTCCACAGTACCAACAACTTGACAGTGAATATGAGAGATCAGCATACAACATGGTATGACACATAATAACCAATGAAATTACACTGACTACTGATTATGTTAATGAATTTTATCATAATAGTATTATTAATATTTTATAAGAAATTTGTGACTCATATTTTTTAAATCCTTTAGTTTTATACGTGAAATTTGCAAAGCTTTCTTTAATGAAGTACATCCCCTGAAGATGGTCTTGTAAGGCCGAAACATGTTGGGGGTTTAATAACATGTAACCAATATAAGGAAATATACTTAGACAGTAACTTATATGTTATTTTAATTTTAGTACTGAATGCTGGTTTTGTGTTGCAGATAAAGACGGCACAGATTGTGGGTGTTGCTGGCACTGACATTCCTATTGAGGATATCAAGAAACTCTTATTATCCCACAAGGTGAGTTCCATTTATTACTTTGGTTCACAAACCAAGTTGGTACCTTGGTTTTTCACTTCAGTTGAACAAACTACTGTGAGATCTTCATTTGTTATTTCTTTGGGGAGCACAGGGTATGAACACTTAACTGAGGAAAATCTTAATGCAACATAATTTAACGCTGATGTTATTGTCTTAGAATCATTACAATTGAGTGTTTGTTGAAGGAAAACCCTAAATCAAGGAACGCTGAATGAGGGTTCTGCCATAGTATGGGTTTATGGAGAAATGAACACAATAAGTGGACCAAGTAGCTAGGACTAAAACACTATTGACAGAAATTTTTTATATGAAAAATAAATATTTCTGTGAATTGTATATTAAAAATTGATTTATATATAGAGTCCTCAAAACTTCAGTACTAATTTTCTCAGTTTCTGAACTTTGTGCACTGTTGAAAATTCTGAAAGAACACAATGTTTGGAAAGTCGATCTCAGTAGCTGGATCCAGTGATTGAGATCAACTCTCCCTATAGAAACCTGATTTGGGAGGAAATTTAGAGGAGATTGAACTCAGGTAATGCTTGCTACCATTCAGTCCAGAACCTCTTTTTCTTCTCGTCTGCTGTCCAAAAACATCAGAATTAGAATATACAAAACTATAATTTTACCTGTTGTTCTGTATGGGTGTGAAACTTGGTCTCTGACATTAAGGGAGGAACATAGACTGAGGGTATTTGAGAACAGGGTGCTGAGGAGAATATTTGAACCAAAGAGATATGAAGTGACAGGAGGTTGGAGTAAACTGCACAATGAGGAGCTTCATAACTTGTACTCTTCTCCAAGTATAATTAGAATGATCAAGTCAAGGAGGATGAGGTTGGCAGGGCATGTAGCACAAATGGGGGAGACAAGGAATGTGTGTAGGATATTGGTGGGAAAGCCAGAAGGAAAGAGACCACTGGGATGACCAAGGCGTAGGTGGGTGGACAATATTAAAATAGATCTTACAGAGATAGGATGGAATGGTATGGATTGGATTGATCTGGCTCAGGACAGGGACCAGTGGAGGGCTCTTGTGAACACAGTAATGAACCTTCAGGTTCCATAAAATGCTGGGAAGTTCTTGAGAAGCTGCAGAATTGGTGGCTCCTCCAGAAGGGATGAGCCCCATGAATAAGTAAGGTACCTCCATACATTTCCACATGAGAGCAGAAAGAAATCCTGTTTCCAAACCATTGTTCTTTCAGAATAATAGACAATGGACAGATTTCAGAATTTTAGTAATCCAAAGTGTAGATAAGCTCTGTAAGTTTGTGACAGTAGTATATTATTATCTGAACGTTATCCAGCATCCATTTGCTATTTAAAACAATGTTTCAGAGGCTGGACTGTGCCTCCATTCTCATGTGAAAAGCATATGCATTTGAGCCCAATTGATAGATTTAGTCCCTATAGGATTGTGAATAATGTCCAAAAAGTTAATAATTGAAACCAAAATATAATACACCATTATCAGTATCATTTAGAATTGACTTGAAAATAATTTTAAAAAGTTTAATTTCATGGTTTCTTTGCAGGTGGGAGTGAATGGCTATGTCTTCATGATAACAAATAATGGTCACTTACTCATACATCCAGACTTGCGACCAGAGGTGACAGTCCCTATGTCCTTATAATAAAATTGGGATTACTTTACCTAAGTATCTTGAACTAACTTCTTTAAATAACGTATTGTGTTTGAAATTCAATGTTTTTCAGTTTCTGGGCATCCTGAAACCAAGTTACAACAGTGTGGACCTAACAGAAGTGGAACATGTGGATGATGACAGCATCACAATAGGACATTCAGACCCTGGGCTCATTGAGGTGGGAGAAATCACTGTTGTGATAATCTCACAGCTTTAAAATATATTATAGCAGCAGCAGATTATCATTAATCATAAAGCTGCCTATAAACTTCATTTGAATGTTTTTATTCCTTGTAAATGTTGAAGGTATTGGTAGCAATGACTTGGTGAACAAGCAATCCAGAACACAACAATGGCTTACAATTCAGGCAGGAAGTTAGACAAGAGTCTAACAAAGTGCCTAATAAACCACTCATCAATCCCCCGTTATAATCCTTCATAAGCCCTCAAGAATTATTCAAGTCTGAAATAGTACCTGTTGTTACAAAGCCAAAAGTTCAACACCATTACTACAGCATGAGACAACATTCTAAACCACATAATCATTGTATATTTCCTCAGAATTCATTACGTATCACTTTCCCAAAATGTCTGTTGCCATGGCTGCCTCATATTCACCGTATAATAATTAAATTTTGTATGAAAAGTATTGAGGATAATATTTGGTGCTACAAGAGATGAATCAACAAGGAACATGATAAAGTTATACAGAAAAAGGTTCACAGTTTTTGTTGATAATTTTTTTTTGCATGTGTATTATTCATACTTACTCTCCTTCAGCTGGAAACTAGTCTCATGCAACTCCAAAGTTTCATTCTCTTTAGTGTATTCCCACAAAATTGTAATTCAGACTTTGTGTGTTTAACTTTTTTTATGTCTGTAGGGGTTTACCATTAGCTTAGAAGATGGAGGCAAAATGATTCTCCAAAATTTCAGTAAATATCTACCAGACTACATTATATAACATCCCAGAAGATATTAATCTTTATGGTCATACCCATGAGAACCTCAAATTTCACAAATCTGTAATACTTTGTGGCATCAATTTTAGTCCCAAAGGGTCACAGAGATGTTGAAACTCTTAATGTTCTGAGGGAAATGGAAGTTAATGACTGTAATGTCACCTTCTGCAATATTATTATATGTATTATAGGCGCTGATACAATTTTACTGCACCTCTTACAGAAAGGACCCCAGAATTTTCATATATTTGTCACAAGAAGCATGGAACAAAATTTTAGCAGGCTGTAACTCAATACATGCTTTGTGCCTATCATGGATTTCTCAACCAGTGAGCTTTGTTTAGATGCTGCTATCGGCAAATGCAGGGGTACTGTGAATAAAATCTGTATGATTATGAAAACTCCTAAATTATTAAGTCTTCTTCAACTAACAGTTGTTGACATAATCCATAATCTTGAACTTTGAGGTTAAAGAGATGTGTTAAATACATTGGTGGTAGAAATAGTTCCTGCATATATGAAAGAGTTTCTGTGTCTGAACAGCAAAATATAGAAGTATTATGCTGCATCTTTTTCTATTAAAAGTATTTTAAATTAGTTTTGCACTGTGCTGTTTTCTGCAACGGGAAAACTCTTACATTAGTTCAGTGTTGGACATATCATTCCAAGTTCAATCAGCAGCAAAACAAAACTTCGCAGAAGTGTGTTCTTCTGCTTCTAAGGCAATTAAAATATTTGATAACGAAATCAAATTGCTATGTATTGTGATATGATTGAATAGCTGTACAAGAGACATTATCCATTGCTAGGTAATGGCAAAGTAAACCTTCTATGGTATAACTAGTATTGCTATTCACAATAAACATGCAATAACAGAAGAACTGCTGGGAGCCACGTTTTCTATGCGATCCATGCTCAGCCTATATAATGAGAGCCATCTAAGCAACTGAGTTAGCTGAGAGTTGTGGAATTTGTGGTGGACAAAGTGGTGCTGGGGCAGGATTTCTCCGAGTACTTCGGTTTCCCCTGCCAATCTTCATTCCACCAATTGTTCCACAGTCACCCTCACCTATCATCTGGGGCTGGTACAAGAGGCCAGAAGTGGCCACAGTACAAGGGACTTAGTCCCACCCCACTAGCAATAAAAAAAAAAGAGTTGAGAGTTATTTTAAATCATGAGTTGAGATTTGATGGTTGAGTTAGTTAGTTGTGAGACAGTCGCCAGCTGGTAAGGATGAAGCAGAGGACATTGCTGGGATCCATTACTAGGCAATGGCTAGTGAAGACATAGAAAAGTTACTATGTACTGTAGTGAGAACTACAATGTTCCAAGTAATGAGAGCCCTATAATTGCTTGTAGGTACAATTTGTAAGTATTCAATAAATTGAGTTGTTTGAAGTAGAGAGAGTCTTATTATAGCTGTAGTTACAATTTATAAGTATTCAATAAATTTAATTATCAACTTAACCCCGTATCTACTCACTAACATGTGACAGTATAAATAAGAGAGACAAAAGCATGCAGTGCACAAGTTTATTCCCCAGAAGATGTTTGGTAACAGTTTTGTCTGTTTTTATGTGTCATTGATTGTTTTATTTCTCAGATAGAAGACATTTTATTTAACTGAAAATTATTAACCAGCTTTATGTGTCTCTTTCCAAAAAAAAAAGAAAGGGTAACATCCCCCAGATATTTAACGGAAAGCACATGGAAATTATTGTGGAATTATATGAAGAAGATACCCAGCACAATGAAGTAATAGCAGTATGAAATTAGAGACTGCATTATCATTTATTCAATTTAGAAATTAAACTGAAGTCTGCAATAGATTTATATCGGATTTACAATCCCACTGTGTTTCCTGTTGTTGGTAGATTTCTGAAAATTCTTTCCTGTTATGACATGCATAAGTAAGTTATATTTAACATTATGTTGCATTAAACATGCAGGGTAGTAGTATGGGAGAATGACTAATGGACTCTGCATATTGAATATAACTTACTTGGAGAGGTCAGCAGTTCAGAACATGAAGTATTATATAGCAATTATTAAGGCAAAACCACCTAGATTGTTGACTAAATTAATGTCTATATTGAATCAAATTTTGTAAAACTCCTCCCATGACACTGTCCAAGTTATGATGCTGACAGGTCATGAGAGAATATATTTGAAGCTTAGTCAAAATAATAAGATGCTTGGTGATCCTTGGAATGTTTTTGGCATTGATTGATTCAATCTGAAAATATGTTGGACACTGCCTAATGTCTAATGTAATTTTCATATAAATAATCACGATCTTTTTTATGTGACTATACCAGCACTATATCTAGAACATAATTTGCCTGGTCACTACATTTTTATGCTTGGATAATGAAGAGAGATTGGCTCCGTAGATCAAGGGAGCCAGAAGATTTGAAATTGAACTGTAGGTGTGAGAGACATAGTGTGAAAAAATAACTGAGATTTGTCTTCTATTCAAAACCTCAGTCTGACATAAAAATGTCTAAGAAATCTGGCAAAGATGACCTTGTCTCTTTTTTAGTGTGCTGAATTTTGTAGTCTGCCACTGATATTGTTTTATGTAATAGATTATCTTCTTTCAGAAGGAAAATTGTATGTGTAGATGTATATTAGAAGAACAGTGACAGTTTAATTGCCTGAAACTATATTGAATAGTTTAAAAAAATCAATGCAGTTCCAGACAGCACATAAGAGAAGATAGCTTATGACTCTTTTATCATTATAATGACAGGGAACCAGATTTCAATCATTCAGTTTTATTCAGTGAAAAGTATGGAAAAGAGAACATAGGAGAATGAAAAGAGTTTCCGCAAAAATTATATGCTTAAAAAACAATGTGTTGTGGTGAGTAAGGCATCTTCATAGTTCTTATTCCAATCATATGACATCAGAACAACAGAAAATCTGACACATTCTCTGAATATGTTAAATATGGCATTAAGAAGAAATAAATATTTTCAAACTTTAAGAATAAGCTTAATGCATGAACTGAACATGGGCAAGCACTGATGTTGGGAGGAACCACACTACTCTGCATTCTGTAAGAGTGACCAATTAAAAACTTATACTTCATTATATATGTTTCTTTTCTTGCAGATGAGAAAAGCTATGATTGATCAAGAGTATGGCAAGAAGAATTTGCTGCTGAAATACCATTTTGACCATATGGTGAGCAAATTTATATAATGCAGTCTGGTCCAATATGGAGAAATGAATAGCAAAAGTGAATAAAGCTGATATAAATTGATTCTTACTGTGGAACATTAATATTGCAATGCTTTGCGTTATTCACTGTTTGAGACTTCCTTTATGTGCAAAAAATTTGGTATATTCTCATTCTGAGATAGCCTGTTGTCATTATACTGAAAGATTTTTGTTATATTTATACTGCACTTTTGTATATTCCCTGTGACAATGCCATAATCAAACCAAGGACTCCTTTAATACCATTCCCTTGTGTTAATCTTCTTTGTTATTTATCTTCATCGAGAATGTGTAAAATTTCATTTCCACATCCTCTGCACCTTTATGCTACAGACAAATGAACAACTTCACTTTACTCGTTAACCTTAAACTGCAGTGCAATTTAATGTTTTCCTGTTTTTGTAATTAAGTTATTACCCGTATTCAGAAACCATGCTTTTATCAGCTTCTGTTACATCATGTGGAACATGCAGTAGATATTCTATTAATGTGTACGTCTCACTGGGGCACTCAGTATTCAATGTACTGGTGCTATTTGTAATTGCAGAAGAGAATCTCCACAGTGAGGCGACAGTACACCCACACTGGCATCAAGGATACACCTTTCTCTGTAGGAGTTGCACTACCATACCCATATGGCTTGCACATTGCACACCCTCTAGAAGACAAACTCAAGATGCTTACCACAAGGAAACCAACACGTAAATGAGAAACTTCTGCCATGTTGTACATTAACACCTACTTGAGAGGTTCCCATTTAAATTAATTAACTACACTGAAATCATTTGGTCACAAGACTTTCTTCATGGTCTTATATATTTTTAAACCACTTCTATATTTTCCATGTAAGAAGCCCCATTTTAATATCATTGAAATTAAAATTTTACTCATTAATAAATTATTCAATAGTTATTTTTCCCAGGCTCAGTTACTTTGGACAGTGGCTTTCTCTGGCTAGCATGCTCATGCACATGGAAAACTGAGTGGAACTGAACAGTCATCTATATATGATTGCTTGCCTCTCTTGCCATGGTAGTACTTAAAAGCAGCTAAACCTAAGCATTTATCCATCTTCTTTATTATGGTCTTCTGATTCCATTATGGCTATTTTGAATCTGTTAGTGTTGCATCAGTTTTTACATCTGCAGATCACATGTTGATGATGCATTTCTGCATATTATGAAACTTGTCAGTGTGTCAATAAAACAAATAAATCAGTGGCTTTAGTTGTGATTCATTATAAACAGTGAGAAATGTGGGATTTGTCTACAGGAGAAATAAAGCATAATTATTGACAGTAGTGAAAAAATTGTGTATAGTCAGAGAACTGAATAACTACCCAGTTATGACACGTGAAGACCACAGAATAATGAAATATGCATGGGAAGTTAAAGAAACATCTATGAATCACTTTTCCCACAGACTTTCAAAAAGAAATGAAAATTTTGAAACATTTAAATGTTGGAATTAAGCTGATAATGCTAAGTAAAACAGTTTAGTAAACTTTGTGTTGTGTCTGATTCTTCAATGAGAAATTGGTGTATGTATTGGAGTTATAATGTGGCCTGCAGTAGCATAGTTGGATGAGGCACTATGCTAGAAGCTAGAAGCTGATGAGATCACTGGATTTTTCAATTTATGTAATCCTTTCAGCCACACTGTGGCCCTGGGGTCGACTCAGCCTCTAACAGAAATGAGTACCAGGAGTCTTCCTTAGGCTAAAGGATGGCTGGTGCATGAGGCTGACAACATCACCACCATCTGTGAACCTATTCTCTAGAAAATGTGCCAGCCTCAACATCTCACAAACTTATCTCTATGGCCTGTGACAACATCACCACCATCTGTGAACCTATTCTTTAGAAAATGTGCCAGCCCCAACATCTCACAAACCTATCTCTATGGCCTGTGACAGGGATTCCTTTACCTTTTTTTATTGAAGTTATGATTTAATATTTGAGCACGTAGACATGTTGCTAAGTAATATGCACCAAAGGACTAACTGTGAAGCAGTGTTTCTGGCACAGTCCGCTAAGCAACAATTGAATGGCAAAAGAGAAATTGTGTTTTCTGTGTGGTCCATGCTGAAATGTTATAACCAGGACAATTAGAGTAGATAGTGCAATGCAGTGGAGTGGAATGAGTTGTTTGGTGAGTGAGTTAGAGGCCTGCTGTGGATCAGTCGTTTTGAGCTGTTGCTGTTAGGAGCTGGCAGCTGAGGCATGGTGATAGTTCGGGAACACAGAGTAAGGGAAACGTCTGCCATTGAAGCCATGACTAGGCAACGAGTGGTGAAGACAGCAGAGTGTTTGAATTAGCAATTCTGCTATAGTTACTTGTCATGATCTGTAAGTGGTCAGTAAATATGATTAAAAATTCAAACCCCGTCTATAGTCACTCATACACATGATAATGGTCATCAGAAGTGGTTAGATTGGAAGCTACATGGGATGGTGACAACTGCTGTCAGAAGTGATTGGACTGAAGGCCGCAGTGGCTGCTTGTATTGTGACCCTACATAAATGGAACCAATGATGAAACAACTGGTAACTGCCATAGTAAAGGTGGAAGCTAGGATAGACGCCAATAGCGAGAAGTTTGAGGACCCTCGAGGTACTCTCGCCTCCTGGATGGATATCCACCAAGCCAGGGCAGAGGCCACTGAAGAAGTAATAAACAATATGGACACCCATCGGTAAAGGATGGAAGTCAGTATGAATGCTTGGCGAAAAGAGACAACTGCATTCCAGGGAGTGACAGAAGCCTGTCAAGTGAAGGCCAACCCAGAGCAGATTAAGGCCAGCATGGAAGCACTAGAGGCCACAATGAATGTCTTAGAAGAAAGTTTGAACTAAATGGAAACCATGGATTTGAAGACCAGTCAAGAAAAGTCAGATGTGGTAGCAGAGTATCAGGAAGTCCCTAAAGATGAGGCCACAGTGGAAATTATCAGAGCACTGGAGGACCGGTATGGGGACTGACATCTAGCCATAGGATGCTGCTGACAGCCAAAGAAATGGACACAGGACGATGATGGGTTCTGGAAGAACCTGGCTGCAGCCCACAGACAGATGACCCACCATACTGTTCCTGCAGAACATAAGGGACGCGATCATAAAAGACTGGCGATCGAGAAGATATGTCAGGAATGACCTAAACACAAGAGTGGCATAAGAGACCGAGGTCTGAGACGGCAGCTCCATCTAGGAATAAAGAGAGCATTCAACAAAACCACCTGGCATACTTTTGGACAGGAGGTTGTGAAGTGAGTAGTCAGGATTTCCAGGGAGTGAGTGACTGCACGTTGTGGAGGAGTCAGCCCCCTCCGAAACGAAATAAGAGATTATTAGCAGCTTAAGAGCCAGATATAGGAACATTGACTACTCTCGGAACTTTTGCCCAGAAAAGAACCCTAGATCGAGGTTGATGGTGGTACACTTGGTCCTGCTCACACCTTATCAGGTAGCAGCAGGAGCAGTTGGAGAATAATCACCGTGAGAACCAAGCCACAGGGAGGGAAGGTGAGACCGATCACAGATGTCACAAGCAGAGCCTTCGGGAAGAAATAAATGGCAGTATGTCTATAGGCTGCTCGGGACGAATAGCCTTAAGGAGGGAACAATATACCACATAGATCCATTGCTAAGTAATGACTCTGTAAATATCGCCCGTTGCTAGGCAGCAGATTCCTAACCTGCACCAATGGACTAACTGTGAAGCGGTGTTTTCTGTGTGGTCCGCTAAGCAAAAATTCAACAGCAGAGGAACAGTGTTTTCTGTGGGGTCTATGCTGATATTCTATAATCAGGACAATTAGTGAGAGTTAATGCAGTGTGGTGCAATGGAGTGTAGTGAGTTGGTTGGTGAGTGAGTGAGTGAGTTAGAGGACTGCTGCCTTTCAGTCCTTGTGAACCGTCGCTTTTATAAGCTGGTAGCTGAGGCATGGGAAGAGTTTGGAAACCCCAAATAAGGGGCACATCCGCTCATGAAACCATTATTAGATAAAGACTGATGAAGATGCAGCAGACTAATGAGGCTTAGTATATGCTATAGTGATCTGCAGAGTGTGTAGTTAGCCATTGCGCTAACATTACTTGTAGCTATGATCTGTAAGTGTTCAATAAATCCGATTACTAATCCGAACCCAGTCTATGGTCACTGCACCACGTGACAGTGATTATTGAAATATGATTATTTCGCTGGTACTTCTACACACTTAGCTTCTAATATGTAGTGTGTACATTATTGCGTGGGACCTGAATGAGTTTGATAAATTTATTTAGAGGTACATTTTTAAGATGTTTTCAACATTGAAATGTGAGCTGTTTGTTCCCCTGAAAATCGTAGTTCCACTTTGTTTGCAGGCATAATTCTTACCATTAAATAACTGAAATACCTTAATGTTTTTTTTTTCTTTCATATGACATACACCACAAATTTGTTACCTGAAAGATGTTACACAACCAATATTATTTCTTTCAGGTAATTATAAAGACTTGATTAAACAAGTACGTGAGTTTTCAGAAGATGGAAACTGGACTGTCCATCCAGATTGGTAAGTATCCTGCTGCACTATATTTCTGATATCTCATCTCTGTCTTAATTTATTTGCTTGTTCCTTGTTTTCTTAACTTTCTTCCATTCTTTTCCTTTTATTTTGCTTCTTTTTCTTTCCTTTTTTCTCTAAAATACCTAAAAGTTAAGAGATTAACCATAAAAATATTTGTCGCAAGTAAGTTGTCTAATAGAAATTGGGGCTTCTGTAGCATAAAATGTGAAGGAAAATAACAGTCTTCTGTCTTCTGGATGGCAAATTTGAAGGCGAAATGGGCAATTAATTGGTGAGTTAGAGAATTATCAAAACACAATATGATCTATGATGTTTCAATATTTCAGTGATGATTTAAACTTATTTAAAACTAATTTTTCATCAGTTATATTTTTATTTGTGTAAATTGATTTGCTACATGTATATCTAGTAGCAAGTATACTGAAGTAATTATTCCATATATTCAGATGTGGAAATCTGCAACTGTTCAGTCTTGTCCTTCACAAATAACTATGTTTAAGGATGCACATGCAGTAGAGCTAATGTGAGTAAATAAATCCCTTGGCCCATTCATTCAGCAAACCATGAATTATTACTTACTTACTTACTTACTCATGGAGCTGAGCCCTTCTGGAGGAGCCTCCAATTCTGCAGCTACCGAAGAATTTTCCAGCATTTTATGGAACCTGAAAGTTCATTACCGTGTTCACAAGAGCCTTCCACTGGTCCCTATCCTGAGCCAGATCAATCCAATCCATACCATCCTATTCTGCTTCTTAAGATCCACTTCAATATTGTCTACACGTACGCCTTGGTCTCCCCAGTGGTCGCTTTCCTTCTGACTTTTCTACCAGTGTCCTATATACATTCCTCTTCTCACCATTCGTGCTACATGCCCTGCCCATCTCGTCCTCCTTGACTTGTTCATTCTAATTGTACTTGGAGAAGAGTACAAGTTATGAAGCTCCTTATTATGCAGTTTTCTCCAACCTCCTTTCACTTCATCTCTCTTTGGTCCAAATAAACCATGAATTATATGAAATATAAATTAAAATGCCCCCAGTTAATATTACTAGTACTTTTAAGAGAATTTTGGTTGAACACCTTACAGATTACTAGAAAGTAATTATAATCAAGAATTACAGGGGTTGTTCTTCACATTACATGAAATAGCTGTTTTGGGTTTGTAGCAGCCACATCATATTGGCACTTTATAGACATAACTGTTTAATTAATCTGAGTCATAATTTCAGTGATGTTGTGTTTGTAATATAGGAGGATAGATATTTCAGTCTTCACAATTTATAAAGGTGCATCTGTGATGTGTGTTAGGTCATACAACTTTATCATTTGAAGTTAGGCAGGATAGCATGCCACATCATAATATTGCCATTAGTATGAGTGACTAAAGATGGGGTTTTGATTAGTAATTGGATTTATTAAGCATCTACAGGTAGTAACTACAATGAATTATTACACTATTCTGATTTATACACTACAAAGCACTTCACACTAGTCTGTTTAGTTTATGTGCACTAGTTGTCACGGATTTATTACACAGGAACTATAAAAGTGTCACAAAATCACACACTCCCAACATCACTGTGCTACAGCACACATAAAGCCTTCAAATCACAACTTAAATCTTCACAGGCTGATATATTGTACTCCTCTGCACTCCTCGAGCTTACTGCTTGCTTGCTTGCTTGCTTGTTCGTGTGCTTCTGCCTCTACTGCTGTTTGTAACTACCTTGAGCGAATTCTGTCATTCTTACTTATATAGACATGGAACAGACATGGACCTACAGTAAACACATATCACATGATCGCTATCCAGTCAGTCTATTGGCGCGTTGGTTAGATCTGCAGAAAATACAGCTTCCTGTATTGTTGCTTGTTGAACCATGTTTACAGAGTTGTTGCCTGGTAATGTGTTGGTCAAATGTGTTACAATATATCTATGCTTGTTTCATGCCTGTATCAGGCTGACAGATAATAATATTGCAGTTATTCCCAAAGTGTTCCTCTGGTTTCTTTACCATGATTTTAGGGTTTACTGCAAGTACCATTATGACACAGTACATGACTTCAGAAGTTCTGAGGAAGAACTTCGGCACTTTCTGGAAATTTTGGATGCAGGGAAGGGGTTTCAATGTTCACCAGTAAGGCACCTCATACCCCCTGAACAGATGAGTAAGTAGTCATGTTGAAATTTGTTGGTAAGAGAACCTTTCAAGTTGGTTTCCTGTTCGGAAGTGTGTAAGTGATGCACAGCTAAAAGTGTCATTGTAACTGTATCTGCTACTACTTTATAACATGGACCAGCAGTAGGGGAAAATGGGATTTAATAAGATGAAATAATTGTTTTTCATAAATTTTCAAGCATGTTCAATATATTTTGCTGAAGCAATAGTTTACATGAAGAGTAATATATTTTTAACCTTTTGGTACAGTCATGTTATGATTACTTCACATTAGACTTTACAAGAAATTAATGATCTTAACAGTGTAATTTCTTTCATTACAATTCATTTGTAGGGTTCAGTGGCACATATGTTGGGGTTCAATGAAACACAATTTTATCTGCATTGATAGCTGTGCCATAAGCATTAAAATTACCACTGCTCAGCAGATGTAGGTTTAGAATACTGTGAAGAATTGGAAACATAGAGAAGTATAAAACTTTGCATGAACTCCTTGAGAAAACAGAGAATGCAAAAATCACAAACAGATAGTAGCAGCTACAGTTAAACAGAATGATAGGCTGAGTAACTAGTTCAACTATCTTCCATGAATGTGCCACCTCCTTCCTTCTGATATATAGGAAATAACTGCTCTTGCCTCACTGTACGCCATATTACCTGTCATTATCTTGTGATATGTGAAGTGCATTAAACTGGCTCATGGGAAGACCCTGTGACAGTTTTTTATGGTGGTGATGCTATTTCCAGGATCAAGAGGGAAAATGGCATCTAAGAATGCATGAGCAGATGGAGTTAAGAAATATCAACATGGAAACAGAATGAATCTTTAAGTTTATACAGTAATTGTGTCTCTAGATATTATCCACTGTCCTGTTTTAGTAAAGACGCAACGTTTTGGAGACTGAATTTTTTCCCCATCTTCATGCAAAACCTACTCAGTTTAGTCCTACTGATAGAGCCAGTCCCTGGATCTTGACCAGAAAACAGAGACAGAATCCAGTCTCCAAAACTTTGCATTTTAAATAAAACACATGACAATGGAGAATGTCCAAAAACACAATAATTTTATTAATATACCATCATCACATACTTTTAGATCTTACTATAAAATTATATTTGTCATAGTGCAGATGGTGGAAGAGTGTACTTGTTGGAAATTATGTGTGAAATTATAGAAACTGTAATTAATTTTTGTTTCTCTGGCTGCTCATGTGGAAGTTTACAACAGATATGGGTATCATTACTTTATCCTGCACGTTATATTGCATGAAAACCTGAGCAACTGATTAAGTGATTAACACCACTATGCAGGGTCTTCCTCAGTGCCTTACATTCTGGTCAATAAATTCCTACTATACGACCAAAATGTTTAACTTTGGAACTTATATCGATCAAATTCATTTTACTTCACATCTTTACATCTTCACAGTCTATCTCTTATTGTCTAAAATCCATTTCAATATTAGACTCCCATATACTCCATGGCAGAATAAATCATAATTTGATAAGTGCCCTAAATTATTAGAAAAAAGAAGCAGCTGTTATGCTACAGTTTTGTAATTAAGTAAGTAGTCTGTTGTATATGCAAGTTTAAAATGCAGAACTGTAAGGAAAGGGAAGGTATAAAATTATAGTGAGTTGAGATGGAAATGCACAACAAAAAATTGCAGATATTTGCATTAAAATGTGAATGACTGGAAGAAGGGACACCAAACTAAGATACTCTTCATAAATGATGGGAATGATGACCTTGCAAAATCCCATTACAGTTTAGGCACATGAGAAAGTTACTTTAGATAGTTATTGAATGTTCATACAGTTGATGAATTTAAAGAGCATGAAATACATACAGCTGATCCATTAATTCCTGAAGGAAAATTGACTGAAATTTAAATTCATTCATTTCATTTATTTTCCATATATCCATACAGGCAAAAAACCTAGGATGTGGAAATAGTCCCTTTGATAATAGATGTATACATATAATAAATTACGTAAGTTACATAATTAAAATCACATTAACATAGATAATAGAACAAAAAAACTTATTACAGTTATAATTAATAAACGTAATTTAAAAAGAACATTACTATAAAAACTTAAAAATAATACNAATAAATCATGGACATAATACAATTTCATTCAAATTACCCAAATTAATTGAATTAAATGCCTTATAAATTTACACACTTATGACCAACTATCTTTCCTTCTTTCTTTCTTTAGTTCATTTTTCCATAAATCAAAATACCTTGGTATAGGACTCGTCATATACATACATACACATCCTCCACTTTCCATAAACATCCATACAGGCAACAGACCCAGGATGTGGAAATAGTCACCAAACACATACACAAAGTCACACAAGCCTCACAACGAAGATCTGCTGGAAAATTGGAAAAACGTAAATGTCTTTGATCAGTTCAACTCCAGCTGAATTAATACACAGTGGTAGGGTCACACAGCATTCTGAAATTCATAAGGAAGAATTACCGAAGTAATGGAAAGAACATGCTCTTGTGTGTATTAAAGAAATTGGAGAAAGACAGATCTGACTGCAGTAACTTTCAAAGGTGCCTCTCAAGTGTCATCATCACACAAAATTGTATCCAGTATCCTTCAGGAGCAGTTATTGCTACTTTTTGTTGTGCTTACTGTTGATCATCATTGTAAATTGTATCAGAATAATAAAATATCTACTTTCATCAGATATTTGCATTTTGACACATAATGCAGAAAACATGGGACTATATAGATCAGACATCAACTTAGTTTTTAAAGAAGCTTATGGTCAGGTAGAAACCATACTGTATAACATTTTCACCTACTTTTTCGCTTCACAAGGGTTTTCATTCTCTGTTGCTGTGCAGTAGAAGTTTTTAAGGATTTGCTGTTTCTTTCATTTATTCTAGAGATATTAGGTGTGAAGTACAAATAACTATGTTCCTAATTGTTTTATTTCATCTCTCTTATCTCCATATCAGTTCTAAATTTTGTGTCACACACTCACATTCTGTGTGCATCCTTCTGAATGAAGGACCAATTTTTACACCTATACAAAACTTCAGACCAAACACTTTATCATGTGTTAATTTATTTTTCTCTTCCACAGATAGTGCACCATACCCAAAAGTAAAAATGGATTCTTGTTATTGTAAGTAATTTGAAAGTGTTTCTCACACAGAATTTCACAATAATGGCCAGCCATAATTGAATTTTCACAGGCAAAATGATCACTCACTCACTCATGGAGCTGAGTCCTTCTTGAGAAGTTGCCAATTGAGCAGCTACTCAAGAATTTCCCAGCATTTCATGGAACCTAAAGTTTCATTACCATGTTCACAAGAGCCCTCCACTGGTCCCTATCCTGAGCCAGATCAATCAAATTTATTCCATCTCATCATATCTCTCTAAGATCCATCTTACAATTGTCCACCCACCTACACCTTGGTCTCCCCAGTCATCTCTTTCATTCTGGCTTTCCCACCAATATCCTATATGCATACCGCTTCTCTTTTCCCCTATTCGTGCTACATGCTCTGCCCTCCTCATCCTCCTTCACTTGATCATTCTAATTATTCTTGGCAAAGAGTACAAGTTATGAAGCTCCTCATTATGCAGTTTCCTCCAGCCTCCTGTCACTTCATCTCTCTTTGGTCCAAATATTCTCCTCAACACCCTGTTCTCAAAAACCCTCAGTCTCTGTTCCTCCCTTAATGTCATAGGCCAAATTTCACACCCATACAGTACCACAGGCAAAATTATAGTTTTGTACATTTTAATTTGTATGATTTTGGACAGAAGACAAGAAGACAAAAGGTTCTGGACTGAATGGTAGCAAGCATTACCTGAGTTCAATGATCTCTGCCAAAAAGAAATGTTCTTTGAAGAATTTTTACGTATACTATCCTTCAAATTACTTTATCTGCATGTTGAGGATCGTATGAGTTATGCTGTGTTCAAAATTTGAAGAATAATATGACAGGATCAAATAAGTTAGCACTATGGTAAAGCATACGGTTTACACTCAAGGTATTTAATTTTAAGCCCTGTCAGGGTACTGGTTATCTGGATTGAACTGCGTTTGGATCCTGGTTCCCAGTAACATTCAGGGCACTTGGTTGCTATGGGAATGTTCACAGTTCATTTGATTTTCCGATAAAACACCACATAGGTGAGGTTTAAAATATTTTACTTTTGTGATTATATGTTCAGTAGTAAGGATTCTGTTCGTAATGCATTTTCTGGTGTTCTGGAGGGGCTTCTTGTTCTTGTTTCCGCTGAATATTTGTGTTATTCTACTGTATTGTGAGAGTGGATTTTATTTACAGTTCAAATTCTGATAAGATTGTTAGGGTTAGTTATAGGAAATCCTCCTGCCTATTTATCAGTTAATACTCCAATGGATTCAGCATGAAATTTCGCTATTTAAAAGCCAATCATCAGTATTGCCATTTGTTGTTTAGTATGTATACAAAAATTAAAGTGGGTTGAATAAAGTATTTAAAATGATTGAAAATTCTGTTTTTACTCTGTCAACTAAGCACTTACATTTATGTTTGATTTGTTTTAGAATTTCCATCATCTGCTGATACATTTCGTTACCAGAAAATTTGATTAGAAGTTGTATAGTTGACTGAAATATTGAAAGTCTGAAATAAATAGCAGTCATTTGATAATCTGTGCTTTGCCAGCTTGTTGGAACCATAGTTGTTTGACATAAATTATAGTACTGAAAATCTTTGTGATATTCTTATTAATTCAGAGTAATGGTTAATAGAATAATTATGGAAAATTATATTTTTTTATGAACTGAATTTTATTATGTATATTAAAATTTATAAATATTAATAGAACATTCAGAAGGTTGGGCAGATGGCAAGAAACACGCTTAAACAGAACCCACCCCATTTCACATTACTTAGCCTTGATAGCATAAACCCTGGAACATTGGCTTACCATCCCATCAGAACACAGTATCTATTTAATTCACAATGTAAGAAACCAAACCTTGTGTGATGGTTACATTTTTAATATTGCAGGTGATGTGGAACTATTGAATTCACTGATACATGATGCCATTGAAACAAGATTTTGGTCCAAAAGGAACATCATTATGTAGGTATAAATGCAACCATGGCCCAGGTTCCCAGTTCATGGAATCCATAAAATATTCCTTACATACATACATACATATACATTTGCGTTTCAGATTATTCACAAATGTGCACAGGCACAGAATATAAAACATGTCAACAAGCCAACAAGACATTGGAAGCATGTACATTCACAAACAAAATCACTAGCATATATAATCCATACTTGTCAAAAAAAACACATAAAATTGTTAAAAGGAAATACAGATTGCAGCAAATACACATACAATAGTTACATACATACATATACATACATATAAGAATGCCATAATCAATATATTTTATAGTTTTTGTGGCAGTGATTGTTCAGATTTTATTGTTGCCTTTTGTTACATAATGTAATCTTGTTTGTCATTACCAGTGTTTTGGAGGAACATGCTCTCTCTTCTTTTTCAGAGTTGAAGCACATTTTCTGTTCTCCTCTCCTGTTGATCTGGACAAAGTTCTGTCACTTCTCTGCCTTCTGGGAGTGACCACCTTCCTTGCTACCTGTGTATATAACTTAATTGCATCCCCACTCTAATCATTTCATTCATAAATATGGAGGATACCTGTAACTCTGAAACATTGGTATTCACCTACAGAACTACATGATATAAAAACCCAGAAGACTACAATTTGAATGCCTTAACCCTTTGCAATGCCTAACTCAATAGAAATAAGTATAATGAAATGTTCCCTCTCATGTTTAACAAATTGGAATTGGTGTGTAAAGGACATATATATTAATTGTCTGATGGTGTTAGTATAATGAATATGAACATTGCAGCAAAGGCTTCATGTTGTTACATGTTTGCAACTTCTTACAAAATAGTGTTGTTCTTTAGAAACAAATTAATATATATTTCTATCCAGAAATACCAAAATCTGTAGTGAATTTAAAAATTCAGTAACAGTTGTTTCTTTACTATTTCTTAGTTACAACTGTGCTTAAAACTTGCTCTTATTTAGTAGTTTCTTTGAAAATTCTGGATTCCAGTAAGATATATTTTCATGACAGAACACCCAGAATCAAAAAGTTTAGATTGTATGAATTATGATGTGAGTCAGTGAAAGGGAAAAGTACAAAAATTGTATTCCTACAGGAAGCAGGATAAATTTATCAAAGAATTTGGAGTTACTGTGGTGTTTCTTGCAACTCACAGTGGTCTTACCAGATGGCAACCTTTCCAAGACAACACAGAAACCAGGTGAGTGTGCATGTAGGATTATCAGTTTTTTGGTTTAGTATGAACCGTAAGCATACACATCTCCATATGGGTAGGCATATCGTCTTAATAACACTGAGTTATCATTATTTTTCATTCAAAATTAAATATTTATTGGAACTGTTTCCAAACAATTTTTTGTGACATATGTTAAAATGTTGGATGTTAGCCAGGTTATGGGGGGAGGTGTGCCACATAAATAAGCTTGCAAAGGAAAATTCATACGGTCCATGTGGCCAGTATCCTGTGTTGTACCATTTGTCATTTTTGATTAAACACTGGTCTATAAAGAGATCATTTAAACAGGTAAATAACAGTTATATTTCCACTTTCTCTAATGTGACTGCCATAATCTGTGCCTGTCCCCATTTAATAACAAAATAAAACTTTGTACTCTGAGTATACCAAATTTCATGATCAGAAGCATCAATTTTGTGACAGTATGCTTTGTTGGTTGTCCCTGTCACACACTTCAGATGAAAGATTGATGATTGGTGAGAAAACGAAATTTAATTTGATGAAATCCATAAAGAAGCCATGTAGACTGTAGTATCCTCCTTGTCATCACATTTATTAATATTTGTGTTGTAGTGACTTCAAGGAGACACATACCCACACTATAGATGAGGTATGGTACCAACGAGCTGTGGATTTACAGGACAAGGGTGGTACTTTTGTCTACTCTGTGCCATTCTCAGATGGTCGAGGTGAGTCCCTGGGTCTTATTGCAGTTGCACATATAATGAATGGTTCATCTGATCGTATGGACAGAAATGTGTAATTATTAACAGTCCATCTTTTCAAAATACTAAAAATTGAAATACACCAAATATCATGGTCAGTGGGTAATTTTTCTTTTTTATGTTTGGAATGTCCAAGGTTTAATTTCTGGCCTGGAGAGAGGCTATCCTAACCAAGTGCTTTCATGGTTTTCCTCGGTCCTTCCAGGAGAATGCCAGAATGGTATCTCAGAATGGATCACAACTGCTTACATCATTTCCAGTTCATCACCACTAACAATCCCAATATTTTATGCTACATATTCTGAGCTGGGCTATTGAAAGAGTCATTAAGTAGACCAAAAATAAAAAATACCCATACAAATATTTTATCAACTGTTTTTTATGGTTATGAAAGATAGTATCTTACCATGATGAATGTATGCTGTTACAAGTATGAAATCTCTTAGCTGACTATATTATTAAAAACTGTTTTCATGTTGCATCACTGTAAGCATGAAATGTTTCAATTGTTCATTGTACCCCACACTCAAGTTACAATGGACTTCTAGTAGGAGTAAAATAACCCAGCAAAGCAAGTTTCACAAAAAATGTAAACTCTATAAGAATGAGGATATTAATACAGATAATTCAAATAACCGTATTTCCACAACATGATAACAAATCATACAGTCACTATTATGTAATCACTTTCGTAATTAATGAACATCAGTAACATGACTCCTGATTACAAATATGAAGCATGACTTTGGGTTTTTGGTTACTCATTGTTCTGTAAGCTTCAGCAGTACATATGCAACATTATTTGATAGCACAGATGTGATATGCTTCATAATCAAAAGAGAGAATGTAATTACAAATGATAAAACAGTTCCGTCCAGTGTGACTGTTGAAGCTTTTACTACTTCACTTCTTAGCACCCTGACATGTTTCGGTCCTTACAGACCATCATCAGAAGGAACATCAATACTTTTAGAAACTACTATTACATTGGGTGTTTTGATTTTTAAAATACATAAATATACAATATTTGAAATATACTCTTTGTACAAAATCCAAATTTCTTACAACTACAGCAACTGTCCTTGATGCATTAAAGTTTTTTTTTTTTTTTACTTTTTGATATTTAAGTTAAAATTCTTTAACCGAATAGGTTCGTGTCCCTTGTCCTTTTGTTTTTCTTGACAGGGCCGAACTTGTGCCACCTGTCTTTCTTGGGAAGGTAGTTCTTGTTGTCATCCTATGTTTGTTCATAGTGTGTTGTGTTGTTTTTACTGTATGTTTTCCCAATGTAATAGTAGTTTCTAAAAGTATTGATGTTCCCTCTGATGATGGTCTGTAGGGACCGAAACATGTCAGGGTGCTAAAAAGTGAAGTAGTAAAAGCTTCAACAGTCACACTGGACAGAATTGTTTTATCATTTGTAATATTGTTAGTGTGATGGACCAGAATGNAAATTCTTTAACCGAATAGGTTCGTGTCCCTTGTCCTTTTGTTTTTCTTGACAGGGCCGAACTTGTGCCACCTGTCTTTCTTGGGAAGGTAGTTCTTGTTGTCATCCTATGTTTGTTCATAGTGTGTTGTGTTGTTTTTACTGTATGTTTTCCCAATGTAATAGTAGTTTCTAAAAGTATTGATGTTCCCTCTGATGATGGTCTGTAGGGACCGAAACATGTCAGGGTGCTAAAAAGTGAAGTAGTAAAAGCTTCAACAGTCACACTGGACGGAATTGTTTTATCATTTGTAATATTGTTAGTGTGATGGACCAGAATGAAACAAATCAAATTCAGAGAATGTAATTGTAAAAGAATGAATGTATGTTTGAACTTTGGTGAAAACTGACAACAGTTTTGCAGTATGAATGCCACAATACCAGCCTGGCTCATCTGCCTTTTTGTGAGATGCTGATATTTATCCTTATATATGTTTCCTTACTTGTCCTTGTGCTCTAAGTAATGTTAAATTTTGTTTTATTTCATTCATAACAGTGATAGGCAGGCAAACTGCAATACTTGAACAGAAAGATTTGTAGTCTATGCTGATTTTTATGAGCATTTTACAACTAACTTAATTTCTAAGGGCATGGTCCATATTGTATATTCTAGGGAGCCTTTCCTCCCTTTGTCAGGGGGGCGGGGGGAGGCTTCGGACTCCACTGCCCTCGTCACCTGGTAGTATTCAGATACAAAATCAAGGCGGTTACAATGAGCTGAAACTTACAACTCAGGAGGGAATAAAGAATTTAATGCAAAATATCAGTGAGGAAATCTCTTTGAGGTAGTGTTAAATGGATATTAAGGAAATAGTTTGTGAGGATGTGAAATTCACTGAACTGGCTCCGAATTGTGATTAATAGAGGGCTTTGGCATGAGCGGTGTTGAACTAATGGTTCTACAAGCAGAAAATTATTTTATTATAAGAACACTCCATGAGAAGAAGTGCAATTTTTGCTCATATATTAGTATGTGTGTTTATCCTCCCCCCCCAAAGAAAATATCCAGATGGTATTTTGAAGGCTGCGACAACTATCCTTCCATTTAATAATTAACATATTGTAGCATGTAGAGCTGTTACTATGCAATGACCATGAGATAAGCAAATATACCAGAGCCACTACTGGATAATATGCTTTGCAAACAAAACACACTCCCATGGAAATGATTTGAGCAGCGTCTCCACAGCAACGAATCAACACACAACAATAGTTACCATTGGAAATGGCATTTCCTATGGCGATCCGAGCCAATCTGTTATATCATGAGGAGAGTGGCCATGCTAGAGAAATTCTCAGTGAAAATTCAGAGTTGCAATAGAAGGTGAAATGTCTGTGCCAAGTGAAATACAGTATGTGCCAAAATATTCAGTACTGAAACTCGCGCATCTCAAGTGTGCATGTGCGTTTGTCGATGGGGCATAGCTTCAGCTGCACGTGTTCCCAGTAGTGAAAATGAAGTTGTGTTGTGCAGTTGATGATGGAAATGGGTCTCTCGACAGAGGAAAGAGTATTCATATCTGAGTATTATTTCCGCTCATATGGAAGTGGTCGCCAGACAACTTGCTTCCTTGATTTTGAGCGGCCAGATGTTATCGTCCAGAAACCGCTACATAGTACACTTGTGACGATATGGTGTGCCGTCTCAGCTCACGGTATATTAGGCCCCTATTTCACTGAGGATGAGGAAGGCAGTGCTCTTACTGTCACCCAAGAATGCTAGAGGGACATGATGATCGGACCATTTCTTCAGGATTTGAGAAGATTCTGTCTTGCAAAGGGCCTTGACATGAATAGAGTGGTATCAACAGGACATCTTTTCATTTCAGTACTGTATTTTTGGTGCATACTGTACAAGCAGGGATGCCACAAGGTTCTGCCCTATACTCCACATTGTGCAGTCTATATATGTATGAATGGTGCACCCAGACACCTGGTGTCTATCTAGGTCTCTTTGCTGATGGTACCTGTATATATGAGACAGGCCACAAAGACTGTTGTGATCTCACAAGGCTGCAGTGAGGTCTTGCTGCTACTGAGGCGTGCAGTGGGTGCTGGGACATAAAAATCAATGAAGATAAAACTCAGGCCATTTACTTTCTCAAAGACTTAGGACCCCCAAGTCTCATCTTACACTGAATGGATGGAATATCCCCTTTGTCAATCACATAAAATATCTGGGAGTAATCTTTGATAAAAGGATTACATGGAGGAGGAATGATTGAAGCCAAGGACTTTAAGACATTTATTAGAATATTCTCCCTATTCAGAAGTGAGCTTTTAAGAGCCAGCATCAAACTAACCACCCATAAAGCACCGATCAGACCAGTAATGACTTATGCTTCTCCTGCCTGAGAATTAGCAGACACCTACCTCTTAAAATTACAGCACCTGCAAAATGAGGTTATCTGCACCACTGGAAATTTTTCAAGGGGTACACTGGTCCACAATTTGCACATGGCTTTCAACCTTCCATGCGTGCAGGCGACAAGCAGAAGTCATACGAAATCACATTTAAATACAGTGCTATTGCTGATTTATACAGGCATTGACCCCATCCTGGTACCACAACTAAAGTGTAGGAACTATAACATTCTCACTGGATCACACGCTCCAAGTATTCCACATGAATCAAGCCTTATAATTGCACTCTAAGTCTTCACAAGTTGATGAAATTTCTGTGGCTATCTTCTACCAAGAACTCAGAATTCTGTCACTCACTGCCTTCTTTATTCCCGAAATCTTGCTATATATCCATGGCATGGACCACACAGAAAACACAGTTCTGCTGTTGAAACTTGTTTATCAGACCATCACGTAGCAACAGTCGCAGTGCAGACTTCATAGAAAACAGTCTCTCTATTGTTGTGTAATGTACCATGTTTACAGAGCTGCTGCCTGGCAGCACGTTGATCAAATCTGTTACAATATGAATGATCTGCTTTTAAAAGCCTGTACTGAGAGAGGACTTTTATATAGCGCAAAAGGAAGAATTTTCAGTAACATGCCATATGTGCGAAATGTACATTTGACAAAAAGGCCAAGCATGTACATAAGAGATAGACTCATATTCTCATCAGAGATGGTGTTACATAGGGACGATGACCTCAAGGGTTCAGTTGAAAAAAAAATCTCTATAGTCAAGTGTTTGATGCCAAGACAAACTGTTTGGTGGTAAACCTTCAGTCTCAAAGTAACTTTAACTTTAACTTTGACTTTGAGCTAGAGCCAGTTGAAAGTCAGTCTGCGAAGTGAAGATTAGGAGGTTGGTGTGAAATATCTGTCAGCATGCACACTGGTCGGTTGGAGCACTCAGTCAGTTGTTACAGGCATTTGGAATGGAGCTGCCATTCAGAGAGGACTTGAGCCCAGAAGCTGAGGAATAGCCATTGTTAGAAGCCATTACCAGGCAACTACTAGTGAAGACACTGCAGGCTGGAAAAGGCTTAACTGTGTGCTCTAGTGATTTGTTGATTCGTGAACTGTGGTTATCAGTAATGGCACTGTAATGAAGTGTAGTCACAATTCATGTGTATGAGTGTGGTCAGTAAATCCAATATGTAAACCAAAACCATGCTAAGAGTCACATTTTAACACGTGACAATATAATTATCCTTCTTGCTGAATCAAGATCAATAAAATGTGTCTTTCAGAAGTGTTTCATCATATTGTGCTGGGTTGCACTGCTATGTATTTAATTGCTTCCTTGGCTTGTTTCGTGCATGAATTTTGAGAATTCTGGATGATGGTACAAAGCTGACATTTGTTTGTGTTACATAGGAGACAACAGCAGTGTCTTAGTCACTGCAAGTTATGCAGTGTTCACTGAGGACAAGAAGGTTCCTTTGGCTGTTCTAGGATACCAATTTGAACACTTCAAATTGTTCAGCGAGTTTTACAGCATAACATCTAAGGTAAAACTGGAAACTGACAACAAATATGACAAGATTGTGATATTTTGAGTTGTTTTGACCGAGCAAGTTGCCTGGGCTCATAATGCTGCAGGCATATATTCAGGTGGTACCCTGTTTGAACATTGGTTGAGGTATGGATTATCCTGACTGAGGTCCTTCATGGATTTCCTCAGTCCTTTAAGGAAAGTAGTAGGATAGTATATTAAATTAGGACATGATAGCTTCCTTCCACATACTTTCCAATTCATTATTCACTTTCGTCCATCCATTCAATGGTTATAGTCTGAGTTACTGACAGCATGAGCACATAAACTGCAAATGAATAAACAGTCATTGCTAAATTCCATAATTTTTTAAATAATGCATATATATCTGCACAAAAAAGCTGAACTAAATTCTGCAAGTCTATGAATTACTTTCTGGAGAACTGTGTCAGAAATTGGGTATATCCATTTTAATATTGTCCACCCACCTACACCCTGGTCTTCCCAGTGGTCTCTTTCCTTCTGGCTTTCCCACCAATATCCTATACACATTCCTTGTCTCCCCCTTTTTGTGCTACATGCCCTGCCAACCTCATCCTCCTTGACTTGATCATTCTAATTATACTTGGAGAAGAGTACAAGTTATGAAGCTCCTCATTATGCAGTTTCTCCAACCTCCTGTCACTGCATCCCTTCTTGGTCCATATTTTCTCCTCAACACCCTATTCTCAAACACCCTCAGTCTATGTTCCTCCCTTAATGTCAGAGACAAAGTTTCACACCCATACAGAACCACACGCAAAATTATAGTTTTGTATATTCTAATTTTTATATTTTTGGACAGCAGACGAGGGTAGTTGAACTACAGCATATATTTTTGTATGCTATTTCAGACCTTTGGCCTAAAAGTAGGTATACAATTGATAATTTGTTCAACATTTTTCATAAATGTAAGTTATGGGAAGGATGACCTTTGAGTGGAAATGGTAATGTGGTTTTTCTGACGTAATTATAGACAGATACTGAACTTTATTTTAGGAATATATATGCAACTTTGTTAATCATTTCCTCTGTAAGATTTCTTTCCATCTATGTGCATCAGAACCCCTAGAGTGAGGGTTTTCTTTCTTCATTTCTTCGCCCCCCCCCCTCCTCAATCAAATTCTAGTCATTGTCTTCATTGCTTGTTTCAAAATTGGCAATTGAAAAATCCATATAATTTCCAGTCCAAAATAAACTTTACCAGTATTAAGATTTTGGCATATGATTGTCATCGTGAAAACAAGAAGGTACAAGTGTATGCACATACTATATTTAACCCACAACCATTAAATACTCATCCCATTGTCACATGTTATTTGTGCCAGTGTACTGGTTGCACCAGCTGCAGTTCAGATGAACTGATGTGCTACATCCTAGACAACAATGGTTTCATAGTGGTGTCTGAAGAGATCAGTGAAACAGGAAAGTTTTTCGGTGAAGTGGAGGGCAATGTCATGAAGATGCTAATCCAGGAAAAAGTTTTTAGAAAAGTTCAAATTATTGATTACCAGGCCATCTGCTTACGTGAAGATGAAAGTACAAGCCATGCATCACTCCTGATCACAGTAAGCTGAATTTGACATAGATATTACTAGGTTTTCAGAATGAGTTGTTAGAATTAATTAGATGGTATATGGTAATTTGATGGTGGGTGTTATAGCTTCATAAGTTTTTAACCCTCATGTGAATCTTATCTAGAAGGCAGATGTCAAGACAGGAAGTGTGTTATGAAGCTGCATATCTGAGAACAGTTGAAGAACAATGGACATTATGACAACAACCATTACCAACTTATGAAGCTATAAGCATCACTAACTAATGACTACGTAAATTTGGGGAAAGGACATCTGAAGCCTGATTAATTATCAGAATGGGAAAGATTCAGGTACATTTGATGGAATAAGAGAAGTTTATGATTTCAAATTCCCTATAAACATGTGTAGCATCATGAATGAAAAGTGTTTCTTTGATAAGATGTGATAATCTTGTATCAGTAAGTGTATTTTATTTGTTAATATATTGTATTCTGCATAGATTTCTTATCTGGGTTGTTATGAACACTGCCAAAATCAATATTAGATTTGTTACTACATGTGTTAGTAAAATGTTATATTGAATGGTCCTTATTAGGGCTCATCTTGCTAACATGAAAGCTCTAGAGATCATTCTACTTCATTGTTTTGTAACAGCTGAAGGAACATTGCCTGTTGCAAAGGTGGCTATATGCACTCAACATCAGAGCTGCATATGATAATTTTCAAAATTTCAAGAGACACAGGCAGGCTCTTATTGGAAGGCATAGGTGTTCTGATATATGCTTTGTATGCAGCAGATCATTTTATTTAATGCATTCATGAAAAAAAAGTGTTTCCCCTGAAAGCTACACCCATAGATAAAAAAAAACACTGCAGCTTGGAAGTCACAGTTTGATCACATATAGTTTTCTATCATTTTTCATTGAGTTTGAGTATTAAGGATTTGACATGGGTTGACAACTTCCAGTTGCCCCAAGCACTCAGACTACTTATGGGTCCAGTGTGGCTAGGGCTCCAGAGACTGGACCATAACTAGAGCCAAAATTTTCCAGACTGAGGTCCTCTTAATATCCATAATATCGAAGCAGAGTCAAAGTTCGTAGATCTATGCCAGTTAAGTTGGGCATTGGCATATTCTCCTCTTCTCTTGGACTGCTGGAAATGTGGTATCCAAGTCGCCTTTTGCACTGCTTTTACTCTCTTCCACACTTGGAGAATGCTCTAACTGAAGAATGAGTGAACATTTGAATAAGTGGCCCACAATTTTGAATGACTTTCACAGATCAGATCAGAGAAAATATTTTTTTGAGACCTGATGGTTTAAATGTGCCAGAGTTATTTATTATGTTATCAATTTCCAAATTCAAAATAAATTCATGGAGCAGTCAGACCATGTTCAGTTTGAAGGACAAAATAGGCTGCCTTGAAATCAGAGGAATTCTTTTATTCTCACCTGGTAATAATTAACATGATTACATCATGTAACAAGTTTGAGTAATTTGTTTTTCATCTGCAGTTTCTGACAAGACATTCCTCTGTGAGCCATTCACCATCAAATTATGGTCCACATAACAGGAGAACATGTATATCTATTTCTGTCCATGCTCCATTTCCTAAACTGCAAAACACTTATGGATCATATTTGGTACTATAGCATGAAATAAAACTTGTCAAGGGAGTTCCATAAATTGCTGGGAAGTTTTTGAGTAGCTGCACAATTGGTTGCTTCTCAAGAAGGGTTCAGCTCCATGAAGTTAGTTAGTTAATTAGTGAGTCAGTCAATTAGTTGTTAGGTAGTCAGTCAGTCAGTTAGTTAGGCCTATGTAATATGAGTAGAGAGAAAATATAACAATCAAACTGTAGATAAACTAGTTCACAGAAATATTTATCTTTCTGTACACATTTTCCCTATCTGTGGGTGGTCATCAAATAACCAAGTCTCTCCATCTCTCTGTCCTCTGAAATAGCCCTGTACACTGGCTTAGAGCAAATTATTATGAAAAATTTTGCTCCAATCCTTTCACAGTAGTAATCAGGATGTTTTCTCACATCTGGATAAGGCATATGGCACATCAGTTGATATAGTCAGTGCAGGGATAGAAATAAATTCTGTGGGCTGACACTGATTTTCAGTCATTGGTCAATAATTTTATCAGTGCCAAGATTAAATACAGCAACAGTAAATAGAACTGTATACTGTAACAGTTAGTTAGATCAGTTCTCTGTATCTGGTATATCCTCAGTTTTGTGTTGTTTCATGCTGCTACACCCTGATAGTAAATACAAAAATATTTGCTAGCAAAACCATGAAATACAGTGTTTCACACCTGAAGTTTACATACTTGTTACAATAACAGTTCAATAGGAACTGTGTGTCATTTTGCATCTGTTATATTTTTGGGAGAATGATGAGCACATATTTCTTTAAAAAATGTTATATATCAGTTTGAGAAACAGTGTCTTACTGTTGCAGCCAATGCAGCACTTCCACCATATGCTTGAATGGCTCATAGGCACAACAGTCTGGCTGTTTGCTGAAATCAGTCCGTGGCATGGAAGTTTGACAGATGGTGAATATATTATTCATTTCCATCAATTTGCTTGCACATATGACCAATCTGAAGTCCATACAATTCATTTCATTTCATTTATTCACTTTCCATAAATCCTGTCGAGAATAAATTCTCATGCAGATGTGGAGATCATCCTAGTTACAGTCACAACTAAGAATTACAATTGTTATCCAATAGCATACACATTTGTGATAAAATACTGATAAACACATATGACATGATTGCACATATGACCAATCTGAAGTCCATTCATTTCATTTCATTTATTCACCTACCATAAATGGAATGTGCTTTCACTGTACACAGAAGTTTCCTTGCATACCTACCTTTTAATTGTTGAGGGTTTCTGGTTCCATGCATGTGCATGGTAATCCAATTTTATATTGAATTTAGTTCCCTATCTCAAAGTTTATTAAACTGCTTGATGTGAACAGTGAATATCAGAGCCAGTAGAGCTAATGAAAATGAAAGACACAGTGAAGGTTGTACAACTTAATAGATAATCAGCATTCTCTGGCTGTTTGGTAGAAAAGTAAGTCATTCAAATTAAATTCATATTATTGAAATCTTTGTTACTGCACCATAAGTTCTATTATGTTTACTAGATAGTGGTGAAATTTCTTGTTAGTAATAGTAGGACGATTTCCACATCCACATGAGAATGTACTCTCGGCAGGATTTATGGAAGGTGAATAAATGAAATGAATTTCTTTTGCTCTTAATAGTCCCAATTAAATTGTTATCCACAGCTGCAAAGGTAAAGCCAACACAGTTACCGAAGGAGTATGCAAGGATCAACCGCACTCATCTGGAACCATGTATCAAGGAGTTGGACTTGTACCAACTGCAGAATATCACATATATGAACACCAAGGTTATCAGTTCAAGCAGCTGTTCACAGTGAGTGTGAGAATTAGAAATTTAATGTTAATTGTCCTCTTTATACACTAGTTTCACAATCATATGAGAACACTTTAATGGAATTTGCCTTCCAAGTATTATTTTAGTTAATAAAATATTAAAATTTATTGTCCAGAATTAGGGGATTTATGTTCCTTGCTATTATGGCTCTGTCATTGGACTTAATTACAGCTTCTGGACTGCATGCATGGACATCACAGTAATGCAACACAAGGCAAATAAGGACTAACAGTTACAAAATGACTGTGACTGGTGATTGTCATTTGCTACTTATAGACTGTCAATTCAAAATCTATAATATTTTATTATAGCAAAAATGTTCAAACTATATGTAAATTAGATAAATAAGAATCTGTATTAATGTAGATCAAAGGTAATCTATTAACAGTTCATTCAAGAACTAAAATATAATAGTTGAATAAAATAAATGAAGACGAACCAGCACAATGCCTTCCATCTTCAGCATGACTATTTGAATTTACATTTATCTGCATGATGGAACCTTGTTCAAGAAGAACATATGTTGGTAAATTTTTTTATTTAGAACCCTTGCTAAACTTTACTAGGCATATACAATTTGAGTAAAACATGGAAAATCATGACTTAACATGAAAACATAAGTATATATTTACACTATGAAGACATGGGGAGTGGATAACTAGATCCAAGTATTCTTGACCACTGCGGTCAGCTTCACTCCCCAGCTGCTCTACCCCCAGGCAAAGAGTGGGAGGTATCCATTAGATAGAAGGGTGGGTGAGCCTCAGAACTATTTTGGACAACATGGACAAAAGAAACATCTTACCCCTACCAGGGCTAAGAGTGCAACACCTCGGCCATCCAGCCCATGGCCAGTCACTGTGCCAATTGTTCTATCCCAGCTCCCACATATTTAGGTGTAATTCTGTAAATGTAAATTACAGTAAGAAATTTTTCATCCAAAAGCTGTGGCCTTTAATATGCCAATACCTATGTTGTACACATTTTCTTCATAAGATATATTCTTTTTCATCATAAGGACTGTTAAACATTATGACTGTGAATAGGTTGATTAAAATGTATAAGAAATAATGTATATCTCAGGTGAGTGACAGCTGTGCAGAGAAAATTTGCAATGAATCTATAAACACCTTTCTGTATGTCTAGCCAATTTCACTGCTTCAGCCATTCATGGTCAGGATTTAAATTCAAGTATTTTGTTATATGTCAGTTTCAGTGTCTAAGAATGCAGAACAATGCGCATGCATTACATTTTGCAACAAGACTAGAAAGATAGTGACCAAAACTTATCTTTGAAACAAACAGAATTTGGAAATGCAACAGTGAATCTGGAATGAGTCGGCATTAACCACAGACTTTTATAAAGGGAGTACAGAGAGCAAGTTATTCTATATAGGGACAAATGTCCATTGAAAGTGACAAGCATCCTGAATGCTCTAGAAAGAATATAAAACATGTATCAGTATTTAAAATACATGGTTTAATGTAAAAATGATGGAAGACTGACTACTCATAAAATGTTTGAAGAGAGAGAAACACCATACTGCTTGTGTTAGGCAATTTTAACAGAAGATCTGGGAATGAAGCATGTCTTGACCAAGTCTGTTCCAGAACTGCTGACAAATGAGCATAAGGAAAACTGTTTGGCTTGCTTTAATGTGCAGAAACCATTGAAAACTTAGTAAAAATGATCCTCTGCAGGTTTGTCACATTATGCCAACACTGTGTTGACTATTATTCAATGTCTGAAGTAAATTTAACATATTTTCTCCCATTGTCATGTGATCAGTTGTCTTTATAATGACACATTTGTAATTATTTTATATTTTAAGTTTGATAGAAATGATTGTGACCAGACCTAGGATCTCTCTATTATTAAAGCTATATGCTAACCACAATACTATCCAGGCTGGGCAGGATTTCTTGTTGTTATAACTGTACTTATGTTCCTTCCTGTACTCCATCTACCATGCGATCAAGGACCATTGTCAGTTAGTGATACAGACTTTAATGTCATAATTAGAAGGTTCTATTTTCAGTCTGCTTCTGGTATTCATATGGCAGTGAGAAATTCAAATGTACTTATACAAGAATTACCATTAGGCTGCTGACACCCCTGATTCATAGAACAGATGAACTTTACCTCCTTGGGACAGGGAGTCATACAAAACTCATACATAGGTTTGTTTGATTTATGGCCTATTGTATTTCTTTGATAAATGCAAACACCTTCAATTTTATGGAAATTCTGTACAGATGTTTATGGTACTCTGAATTCCTTCTGATACTGACCAAAAAGAATATCCACGGGAATCTTTTTATTTCATACACACCATGAAATGCAAATACAGAAGGAAATATATAGGACAGACTGAAAGACCACATCAAACATGAATCACAGCATATGAACACACACAAAAACAGAGAAGTGTCCAAGTCCAAACCAGCAAAACAGTCCTAGAATAAGAATCATTGAAATACAAATACTGCAGAAAAGTTTGCTCTCAGTTGTCATTTTAGTAGACTTAAGCCTTCATTGGTAATGAAATGCTTCCACTTTTTCTGGTATCTTCATATCCCTTCAACTATATTTTGTGTTTCTCACTCTTTTTCTGATGTCAAAACTTCTCTGGCAGTCTAATCTAGCGAAGCCCAGTAGTATCCTCAAATGATACATATATGTTACCCTTAATTTCTGAGATTCATTTTTGTTTTAAATCCAAACTTCACTACCATGATTGTTACTCTTGGTATGATGTTTGTTAAGTATAATTTTGTACCAACTGACATCTCTATGACAAAATTTCTTTCTGTTATACAGTTTATTTTATTGCATTTTTAACTTCATGCATACATCTTCAATTATTCAATCATGTGTCCTAACTAAATAAAATCAGATACATATTCTGTTACTCTCCCACATATTTCTGTTTCTATTCTTTAATGTTTGTGCGAATATTCTCATTACATATTTTAGTTTTTGGTGTGGAAATTTTCATGCCATATTTATGTATAATTTTGTGTAATTGGTATACTGCAATTTGTAACTCATCTTCAGATGTTGTCATTATCACTGGATCATCTGCCGGTAATTGCAAAATAAGAAATAATAACAGCTCTTTTAGTATAATGGCATCCAATGAGATACAACTTCCAAAACACGGCATACAGGTAATGTACTTCAGAAAATGAGTAATGCCCCAAATCATTCTGGTATTACAAGAAACACTGCACCAATGAAATGATAAAACACTGGATTAAGGTAATGCCTACAATGCTAAGCAGCAGTTATCACAGATGAAATTCCTTCCTCACTATGACAAGAACACACCCAATGTGCATCAAAAGCAAAATGACACTAACTGAAGAGTTCTGTCTTCTGGGATGTGATCTCACGCAAGCTAATAGCACTTTACCATTGTTTCAGAGGAACATACTATCTTCACATTCACGGTCACAACAAACATGAAGCAGAAACAAGCGGCAAGCAGAGTGCAGAAGATGCTAATTGTTTCCTTTCATTACAATTTTGTTATGCACCATGAGTAATCTATACTAGATCGGACTGTTAATGACATTTCTGTTTACACATGTTGAGATATTTTTGTGATACAATTCACTCTAAATGGGTGTAAAAGTTGGAATGTAACAAGTGGCAAGTTCACCATGACATTGCACCTGCCAATTCTCTAGCACAATGTGCCACAAGTGAAACAGCCTCAGTACTCACCAGATATGACTGCATATGACTTTCTTCTGTTTCCTAAAGTTCAGTGATTTCAGGATTGCTCTACACAGTGGCAGGAAAATTGGAATGAGTGGTGTCTCTGAGATTTGAGGTTCTCATGGCAGTGACTGTGAATATGATGTCTTCTGTGATGTGACACTGTCTTTTTTTGGTAGACATTTAGGTGGTAAATATCTACCAGACGACATGACATCACACCACACACAACAGTAATCTTCAATTGTGTATGTGCAGGAGCTTAATTTAAAGGACATTAAACTCTCATCCCTGGAAGTACAGTACTTTTAGATTTCACAAATTCATTTTCAGCACTTTTTAGTCACACCTCATACAAAGTATAGCTATTTATGATGCCACATGCATCATGTACATCTTCTTTCTGCCATAACAGAGGGATAGTCGGACCTCCACTATTTGCTGACTTTTGTTTGTATTCAGGTACACAGTAGTGCAGAAGTTGTCCCACAGCAACTTGATTCTTGTGGTGGTGGATGGCCTATGCTCAGACGACTCCTGGACAAATGTGAGAATAAAAATGGAAGTAAAAGACTCAAACATATTCTGTATGAAGGCTACGAAAGATGAGTTGGCTCGGAAACGACCCAAAACCTGCATTGGCAGAGACAACAAGGCTGAGAAAGTAAGGCATGTATATTAGGAGTAACTTGTAATGATGCTAGACAAGACAGTTCCAAGCCAAACAAGCATGACAGCACAGTGGATGTCACTATTACTTTGTGCTCAGCTACTCTTGGACACAATGTTCAATAAATTCCTTGTTCTGTCTACAGGTTTGTTGGTCACTGCAAAATTGAAACTTGTTCAAAGTCAATTTACTTCAATTAATATCTTCACATCTTACTAGTCCATTTTAATATCAAACTCACATTCACATCTAGATCTCCCACAAAGTTTACCAAATAAAATTTCTTATGCATTTCTTCTGTCCTATCCACCAAATCCTTCTTGTTGTCATCATCCTAACAACAGTATATAGAAAACATGGAATAGGTGTATCTGGTCTCCCCAGTGGTGTTTCATTACCTTCTGAAGAGATGGGGCCAGGAATGAATAAAATTTACCCTCCTTCCCAAAGCCTACAGATACAATTTTGGGTCTTTATTTAAATGTTCACATTTTAAGAGTTTATTCTATATTACAGAGTACATTTTTATTAGAAAATTTAAGTTTTTCTTTTTGTTGACTACAACATTTAAGACAAAGGGGTACTGCCAACATCCATATGATGCAAAGACCCAAGAGCAGGATTACTATCAAAAGAGATCCTTAATCAAGATTCAATCATATTCATATTACAGATTTGTTGCTTGAAATAAGCATACACACAAATGCCCACTTGTGAGCACACATACACACACACACACACACATGCACAGAGAGAGAGAGAGAGAGAGAAAGGAAACCTAAATTATTAATGTGTACTTTTATCCTAGTGCATTACCTGTAGTAAGAGGTGAATAATGGATGTTCAGACAAGTGGGGTAGTTACAATGACCCAAAGGGCTAGGGGTCTCCCATCCTAAGCTAAAACAGAACAGGCTTTGCAAGGGAAGGGCATGACATCTGTCAAGCCCCATATTCTATTGGAAGGAACTTCCATAATGTAAGCTAAAGCCAGGGCCCTCTATGAACTTCTTGAAACCTAAACAACTTCTCTGCAGTTATTGTGTTTGTGGGCATTATCCATCATCCTGTTTTTATTTAAAGTATACAATGTTTTGGAGACGTGCTTCTGCTCCATCTGCAAACAGGAGGATAGATAACTTCCAGAAATACAGTAGCTGTATTAATATACATTTGTCACAGACTTCTAGAACTCTGCAGATTCTCAAAAACTTTCTTACGCCATATCAATGTGCAAACAAATTATAAATTTGTCTGGCTGCTTTCTGTGTACCAAGGCATTAAATGAGCCAGAATAGATGCATTTAATGCTGGTGGGGCCTGGCTGCACCAGCTGTTATGGACTGGCCAACCTTGGTTCTCTCTTGTTTCACCTCTGATAATGTTTATGTTCAGTTGCAGGAACCCCACATTGCAGAATGTGGGTGTCATCCACAATTCGAAGTTGATATCTTCCTTATGCTGATCTGCTGGTGTGTAGGAGTCATCAGTTCCACACAGCACTGACAGTTGTGTCAGCAACGGAGTGCATTTGTCCATGGTAAAAATATACATCTGTCCCTGTAACAGGCTGTGGAGGCCCATAGGGTTGTGAGATATTGAGGGTACCACATTTTATAAAAATTGGCTGACAGATGGTCGTGAGGTTGATTTTGTCCATGGTACATTTACTGATACCAATAAACAATAGCAACAGAAAATTTCTAGTTTTTACATAACATATGATGTATTGCTTAATATGATTAACTTTACTGATTGACAAACAACACAAAACTTTCAGGCTTAAACCTTTTAGTTGCAAATGTGCAATTTACCTAGTTACAGTCAGTGTTTGAAACTGGGGAAAATGAAGAGTGAAAAATATATATTACTTTATCTCATACAAGTATCTGTTTTATATGACAATGAAAGAAAAACTCCTGGATGTCATATAGTTACCTACTTGGCTCACTGGTTCATAAGGTATTTAATGACATGACTAAATATTATATAAAACTTACTTATCCATTAAAATCATAAGATAAATTCTGTCATGATAATGGCATTCTTTGAAGTAAATTTAAGGAAAATAAAAAGGCAAGGTTTATGAATTTTTTCATAAGAGTTTCCACTATCTAACCAAGGTAAATGAAGTAGAAGATATAACACTTTAAGCCTTAGGCATTTCAATGTTTAAATGTCTCATTGTCAGGTTTAAAGTGTTACAAAAGTACAACTTCATTAGTTTTCAGAAAAGGTTTTCTTTTTGGAAACATTAGACACACTCACTCAAGTTTGAAAGAATATGTGCTTATAAGTTGCATTACAGAAGCAACTCTGACAGAAGTACATACACGATGTACACATATAATCACTTACACATGTGTATATAGTTTTTCTCCAGTTTCCGGCTTTTGTACTTCCACTGATGCATTTTTATATCTTCACTGGGAATTGCCTGCTCATTCAGACTGCACAGCAAGAGTACTGTAGTGAAAATGATCTCTTTCTTTTTTTATCCCACAGGTCTGTCTGCAATAGTTTATTGTCCCTTCATCATTGAATAGGCCTTCTGGAACTTATATGCAGAATTGTTTTTTCTTTCTGTTTGTGATTTATTTTATGATGCTCTCTGTAACTCAGACTTTACTGTGTCTATCAACATTTAAAGCTCTGCTGTGTTCAGCATTACTGGGTCTGTCCTTCCATATATGCCCAGATTTGAATCATAACAGCTTCCAACATCGTACTGCCACATGTAGGGGGGTACGCATGTTGAAAATAACGGGTTCTAGATATGATGATTGGATTTATTAACACTTTGGTTACAATTTATCTTAATTACAATCAATACAGCACTGTCGCTGATTTACACATNATTCAATTCAATTCATTTATTTCATCCATAGCTGTAGAAATTACAATTGGACATGTCAGATAACAACAACATTACATCAAGCATAACATTCAAAGTACATGAATATAGAATAATAAATAATAAATACCTAAGACTAGAGAAAATATTTAAAACATATATACAGATTGTTTACAACATACAAACAGACTATTTAAAACATATTCCTGTACATATAAATAATTTATCTAAAACAGATTTATTTGTCAGCAAGCAGTCCATATCAACAGTTGTTAAAAAATTCCTGAAGAGAATAAAAGACGTTACACAACAAATAATTTTTTAGCTTCTTTTTAAAAACATTAAAATTATTTACACTTTTTAGTTCAGTCGGTAGGCCATTAAATATTTTGGTTCCCATACCAATCACCCCTCTTTTGCAGCGCTCAGTATTGCAAAATTGAACATACAGATTGTGTTTATGAATAGTATTATAGCCATGTATGTCAGAATACTGGGTAGTATATATCCTAGATATGATGATTGGATTTATTAACACTTTGGTTACAATTTATCTTAATTACAATCAATACAGCACTGTCGCTGATTTACACATGTTCCAGTTCACCACTGCACATGCATTAGGATTCTCTGTCTTCACTAGCAACGGATCTCAACACAGAAACTAGCACTCCAAATCCCTATAAAGTCTTCTTGCTGTTTCATGTTCAATCACCATGGAACCTCAGAACTCAACTAAAAACTCTTCTTAGCTACAAGTGGGCTTGCGTTATATAGCCGCAGCATGGATAATGCAAAAAACGCAGTTCTATTGTTGCATAGCACAGATCACACAGAAAACAGAAGTCATGTGATAGCTGAGCACTGTTGGGTTATGAAGTCATTGCGCCTGTGTGGAAGTGTGTTTGCCAAGCCATTGCCTAGAAACTGGTTGCATAACCCTTTGTTCCAATGTTGTGTGCATGTATTACTTAGAAATGGCTATTTCCATTGCTCACCCATTCTTGCTTGGATCAAATACGCCACAATACAGTTCTGTAGATCATTTAATGTTGCTTGTAGTATTCAGACTACATAGCATCAGATAATGGAGTGGCAGATGAATGATGAACTGAAAGGATTTGGAAGGAAGTGGTCATGGCTTGAGGTATTATCCCAGCTTTTACCTGGAGGGACTGAGGTAGACCACAAAGAGGCCTCAGTCATGACAGCCTGTGTCCTGTCTGGGATTACAACTGAGCATCTACTGAATAAATTTTAGAGCATTACCTTGAGACCAACCCGTTCAGTCTCACACAGTTCCACATTTCTGATATCATATTTGCGTGTCTTTCTTTGCATTTAAGTGTGAAGTGTTTTCATTCTGGTTGCTCACTATGAATAAGGTTATACGAAATAAGACTGATGTGAAAAGACCTTAATCATGTAATGACAATAACAGAAAGTGCCGTGTAAATATTTTACTAGCAGATGTCTTTGCTACAGCATTTTATGTATGTTCCTTTCTGAGGCAAACTTTACTCTAATAAGATTTGACAATCTAAACAAATGTAGCAGCTCTGTCTTTACACCTGTATATCAGTGTATCCATTTCTGTAGTCTTTGAATAAAGATAACTGTCAACTGGAGTTTTCTCTGTGTGCATTTTGGAGTCTGCATCTTATTCAGACCGTATCATCATTTAGACTCTTCCTGAGTCAGTTTAATTTAATCCCTCTCACCATAACACATTTTCCTAAGAAACAATTAATTTCGGTCCTTATCAGTGGATGATGCATGAGTATCAAATTATTAAGAACAAATCAAGAAAGATCTTGATCAATTTTCTTATTCTGCCTCAAACTCCATGACATTTCCAAGAGGGTTGCTTCTGATTTGAATAGGAGCGTACAGCTTATCCAATCCATCAGAATAACAATGGTTAACACCATTAGCATGAATCAACAAACTATTCCTCTCTCCATATTTTTTCATCCATGGTGAAAAAGCATGTAGCCCTAGAAATGAGTTTTCTTAAATACGATGATGTATGAAACTTATTCCTTAAAAATTACCTGACAACAAAAGGCGTAAGTAGTACATATCGGTGCAAAGCAAACGACCAGTATGGTAAATTTCATATGATTATAGAAGAAGAATTGGTTTGGTAGCAAAGATTTTTGTTCTCATTCTCAAAGTCTTAAAATTGAAAAAACTGATTCTCAAACTGAAAAAGTCATCCTTGCACATATATAGTGTACAGCAATCCTTATTTACATGAATCTGAACATGAACTACAAAATAGCTCAGAAAGAGCTTACTGTAAAAAATTCAATGACATACAATTTATGATTACAGTAAAACTTGGTTATAGCAACATCGGTTTCTGCGACACCTTGTCTATTGCGTCAAATATTCAATGGTACGAACTAATTCCTCATAAAGCAACTGTTTTTATACCTTGCTTAGTACGACATGCACAAATGCATCAACCTCGTATGTAACGTCATTTTCATTCCTGAATTTCTCTGATATCGTTGGAAAGTTCGATGTGTCTGCCCACCCTCACTTTCTCTACTTGCTGACGTGACTGTCCTGGAAGAATACGACCGCGGGCTGCAAGAGGAGCGTGGGTTTTATGCGAAAACAAGGGTGTGGGGTGGGACTGCGTGAATAGTGCAAGAGGACGCGGCAGGTTGTTAACTGCATTCCTTTCCTAGAATCTCGTCTAACAGGACCTCACATTGTCTACTTACCCTATAGTGTTCCTGCCTAAACCCAGAGAAGTGCAGTAGCGAAAACATGGCAATGAAAAGGAAAGTTTTAAGCATTGAAGAGAAAGTTAAGTGATTCGTGAAATAGAAAATGGAAGGAAAAAAGCTGATGTAACCAATGTACCTGAATTTGGTTTGGTGAATTCTACAGTACAAACGCTATGGAGAATCCATATTAATTCCACGTTAATGTTACGTTAGTCTGTACTTAACTACGTATTTCAC
>NW_019731576.1:293095-311121 GCF_002891405.2 Cryptotermes secundus | reverse complement strand
TTTTGGTAGATTTTTACGTGACTAACATAAGGCTACTGTGGAAGTGCCCATTTCGGTTATGACATTCGTTTATAACGACACTATTTTTAGGTCCCTTTGATGACGTTATGACCAAGTTCTGCTGTATATGCAGTTTAGGAAGCTTTCCTCATTTCCTGTGTTGTGTGTGGCAATACAGGTGAAGCTTTACTTACAAACTTTGAAGACGTGAATAAATTTAAACTCCCAATTCATTTAACGAACCCAGAATCACATATTTATGGACATTCTGACAAATTAACATTAACAAATTTAATCACACATCTTATGAAAATTCAATTCAACTTACGAACATTTTAATTACAAATTTCAAAGAACACATTATGTTCATAAGTTGTATTTCGCCTGTACCTGAATAACATGCTGCCACAATGGACAGGACATGAAACCAAATAAGCTAAAATGTGATGCTCCTGGCTCCACAGGTCACAAGATCTTACACTAATGGCAGTGGTGTCAATTACTAAGACATGCAGATAAGTGTCTGGAAAAATCGGAACACTGGATCAACGTCTGTTACTTGACTTGTGGGACTCACACCGAATGTCTGTAGGGTCTGTAAGAAACTTTGAAGAGAGATTCTCTACCAGTCTGCGTCCCTTCTGTGAACATTATGTGGATAGTTAAATTTCTATGATTCAATTTGAATAACCCCATAAAAGGATCTAAATATACAACAGTATAAACGTAGGTGATGTTGCTACAAAGAAAATTAAAATAACATGGCTTTATTCTTAAGATGTAAATACTATCAATTACAAACTTCAAAGGTGATTTTTTTACTTACATAATATAACATGCTATCAAACTTCTATAGCTTTCTAATTACCCTATACATAAATGCCCTGATGGTGGCCAAGATGGTACAAATAAGTAATAAAATTGTCACATGTTAGTGACTAGACACAGGTTTTGGATTGATAACTGGATTTATAAATCATAACTACAAGTAATTACAAGAGCGAGGGTACACCAAAGCAGCTGGTTTCCAGATTATAAGGCGCACACTGAGGAAACTTGTTTGATTAGTTGCTCACATCATCTTAAGTGAGTATGTTCATCTGACTTTAGATATGATTGTATTTTTTAATTTCATGCACTTGCCTTCTGCAATGGAAAACAGTAAAACTGATCCTGTCATAATATGGTGGTAGTCAGGACCCGTTGAGATGGAGTGACAAGAGATGACGAAAACCATAAGAAAAATACTGGGATGTTAATTAACTTGTTTTAATTAAGGCCAATTTATTCTAATGAGGAAATATCGTGTTCACACGCGATACCAAATTTTGACATACACTGCAACAATTTTTGCAAGATAGAAGACACCTGATATTCCCAAAGTACCATATGAAGATTTTGCTAGGAGACTTCAATGCCAAAGTAGGGAGGGAAGACATTATCAAACCAATGATCAGGAATGAGAGTTTGCATGAAATTATTAATGATAATGGAGTTAGAGTGGTAAACTTTGCCATATTGAAAAATATTACTGTCAAAAGTACAAAGTTCCCATAATGTAACATTCATAAATTTACTTGGACATCTCCTGATGGGAAGACACACAGTCAGATTGACCATATTTTGTTAGATAGGAGACAGCATACAAGTATACCTGATGTCCAGTCATTCAGGGTAGCATATTGTGATACTGACCACTACCTGATGGTGGCAAAGGTTAAGGAAAGACTGGCAGTGCGGGAACAAAAAACGCTCAGAGTTCATATGAAGAGGTTCAGTCTCAAGAAATGAAAAGAGATAGAGGGTAAAGAGCAGTATCATGTTGAAATCATAAATAGGTTTGCAGCTTTGGGAAATCTAGACACTGAGGTAGATGTTAATAAGGCTTGGGAAAAATTAGAGAGAATATCAAAATTTCTGCCAAGGAGAGGCTAGGTTATTATGAGCTGAAGAAGCATGAGCCATGGTTTGATGAAGGATGCTCAAAATTATTAGACCTAAGAGAACTAGTCAAATTGCAGTGGTTACAGGATCCAAGTGAAATAAATGGGGTTAATCTCAACAGCATAAGAAGTGAAACCGGCAGGCATTTCAGGAATACAAAGAGGGAATACCTGAAATATAAAATTGATGAGCTTGCAATGAACAGTAAGAAGAAGAACATTTAGACCTGTATAGAGGAATAAATGACTTTAAGAGAGGTTACCAACCAAGAAGTAACTTAGTGAAGGATGAGAATGGTGATCTGCTTGCAGATTCCCACAACATTTTGAACATGTAGAAGAACTACTTCTCTCAGTTATTGAATGTACATAGGCTCAGTGATGTTAAGCAGATAGAAATACATACAGCTGAGCTGTTAGTACCTGGTCCTAGCCTTTTTGAGGTTGAAACTGCTATTGCAAAATTGGAAAGGTATAAATAACCAGGTAGTGATCAAATTCCAGATGAACTTATTCAAGCAGGAGGCTAAATATTATGTTCTAAGATCCACAATCTAATTAATTCTATCTGGCATAAGGAAACATGTGTCTATTATTGTACCAGTTCTAAAGAAGGGTGGTAAAACTGACTGTAGAAATTATCAGGGATATCACTGCAATCAACTTCATACAAAATTTTATCCAACATTCTTGTCTCAATGTTAAGTCCATACATAGATGAAATTATTGGGGATCATCAGTGTGGGTTTTGACGTAACAGATCAACTACTGATCAGCTCTTTTGCATTCATCAGATAACTGGAGAAAATTGGAACAGAATAAGTGTACATCAGCTATTCATAGACTTCAAGAAAGCCTATGATTCACTTAGGAAGGAAGTATTGTACAATATTCTCATAGAGTTAGGGATACCCATGAAACTAGTCAGGCTGATTAAAATGTGTTTAAACAAAACATATTGTAAAGTCCATATAGGTAAATATTTTTCTGATAATTTCCCTATTCTGAATGATCTAAAACAAGATGCTTTATCACCACTCCTTTTCAAGTTTGCTTTAGAATATGCCATTAGGAAGGTCCAGGAAAACCAGGTGGGAGTGAAACTGAATGGGACAAATCAGCTGTTGGTCTACGCTGATGTGAACCTACTGGCTGATAATACATACCATAAAGATAAACATAAAACTTTAATTGATGCAAGTAAAGAGATTGGTCTAGAAGTAAACATAGAGAAAACTAAGTATATGTTGAATTGAACTGAATTGAATTGAATTGATTTACATTCTATAAATCCTAAGCAGGTTAGTACCTATGGATACAGAACAAGTCAGAACAGTTGCTGTCTCATCACCAAAATGTAGAGCAAAATCATTACATAAAGATAGATAACATGTTTTGAAAATGTGGCACAGTTCAAATATTCGGGGATGGTAACAAACGGACACTTGATTCAGGAGGAAATTAAGAGACTGAACTCGGGTAATGCTTGTTATCATTCAGTCCAGACTCTTTTGTCTTCTTGTTTGCTGTCCAAAAACATAAAAATTAGAATATACAAAACTATAATTTCGCCTATGGTTCTGCTGACACAGCTGTACGAAAATTTGTATCTTGTCTTCGAATTTGAGGTCCTACAAGATCCACTAATATAATAAAACTTTCAATGCTTATTCTGTAAAATGATTTGCAGTGTTCTGTATCCTGATTAAATTCTTTCAAAACAATACAGACACCTCAGTTTAAATTCTCGCGAAAGAACGAGTGCACCCAATGTTTCCATTTCTCCTGTCTTATCCTCTTACACCGTCTCAGCCACCAGCATATCATTACAGGAACAATATTATTATCTGACATTGCAGAAGAGAAGTGCATGAAATTGGCGGGCAAACACAGCCACTTGAGATGATGTGAGCAACTAATCGAACATAAGTTTCCTCAGTGTGCGCCTGCTAATTTGAAAACCTGCTTGAAATCGGCGATATTTCTCGGAAATCGTTGTTGCAATGCGGTTGCCAGTTTCCTTGGAGTGTTTCCAGCCTTAAGGATTAATAATAAAAAAAATTATCAATCACACTGGGCGGCGTTAATAATCTTTTATACAGGGACAGAATTCAACACAATGACGATCAGTACCGAATGAATAACTAGAATTTGAAAATAGAGAAAGGAGAAATTAGTATACATGTATAGGTCCTTTCTATAACCCACCATCGTGGTTACTAGTGGTTATAATGCATACGGTGCAAAGTCAATGGCGTTACGCTTAGTAGCGATTACTTCCGGTTATGATTGGTTCGGAACTCTCGGAGGCTCGGAATCCTCGGAATGTCTTGCTCATCAAGCGGCGCAGTTTATTGAAGGGTAGTAGGTTTTTGTCATTGAGTGGTAATGGAGGACGAAGTGTAATGTGATCGAAATTTTTGTGGAAGGATGAGCGGGAGGAGCGAGGTCGATTTGTGTAAATGAAGATGTTGGGTGAGTGGAGAAACGTTTACCACACATAATTCTTGAAAGTGTTATCCACTGGTATTTCATCACTGATGCACGATGATGTTATACAAGCTACCTGTTAGCTTACTGGTTGTTCTCCATTTAGGTTTGTATGTTTGGGAATCACCATCATGATAGTGACGCTGTCGGGAGATCGAAATGCCGAGAAAAGTAAAGTCAGTATTCTTCGATCAGGAACTGAATGTACGTGTGGCCCAACAGAACGTCTTCGAAAAGAAACAGAAATGTGAGCTCGTTTACATTGAAAGATGAAGGTTAGCGTAAGAACAGTATCTGAACAGAACGATTATGGAAGTATTTAATTTACATATGCCATTTTTTTGTGTTCTAGCAATGCAGAAGCGGGTTGATTGCGTACACAGCTGTGATGAACTTGAGATGGCAGAAGAAGCGTCAGTTACACCAGAACCAGTTTCTGCTGGATGCTTTGTGTTTCCTCCGCCTCCTCCGCCACAGCTTCATCCTCGACGGCCGGTGTCAGCTTGCTCTTACTGTTACAGCATCTCTGATTCTGACAGCCAGTCAGAATCTGGTCTTGGTGGACAGTCCTCTCCCATCACAGTTCACCATCCATTGTTGACATTCAGAGGGTACCAAAGTGATGGTAGTCCAGTTGCATTGCATTCTCTTCCCCATTTCCTTCCACCAATTGGGGTATTTTGGGATATTGAAAATTGCCAGGTAAGTTATTCATTAGAAGTGTCTTGTTCATATTTATTAGGCATTCTGTGAATGTTGGCAGATCAATTTCAGGAGCATAGTAATGAAAATATGATGTAAAGAAGAACATTCATAAATACGTGGTGCAATCCAAAAGTTCCAGAAATTTGAATTTTGCACGTGAATAGTTATGAGTACATCGAAATACTGCAAGGTATCTCCCCACACACCCTTCCTGAATCAGTGTGTTAAGGGGCGTCGAGTTGAGTGGTTGGGTTTATTGTTGGTGAATGTATTTCCATTGTTATGTTTCCATGAGTTTGCGGTTTTGCGATGGCTGACCAGAGAGAGCAGTGTGTCTGTATAAAATTTTGTTTTGAACTTGGGGAAAACCTCTGCAGAAAAGCACAAAATGTTGAAGCAAGCTTTTGGTGATGACAGTTTAGGCCAGACACAAACTTACGACTGGAATAAGTGTTTCAAAAATGGCCGAACATCGACTGATGATGACGATAGTTCTGGACGGCCATCAATTAGCACCATACCAGAAAATGTCTCAAAAGTTAGGGATAAGATTCTGCAAGATCGTAGACTGACCATCCAAGACCTCTGTAACACCTTGGGAATAAGTTATGGTACTACATGTCAACAAATTTTGCCAGAGGAACTGAACATGATGATTGTGGTGAAATTTCTGTGATGACTGCTGCAAAATGAACAGAAGCAGCATCACTTGGAAGTCTGCAGGGAACTTCAACAACAGCTTCAAGAGGATCCAAGCTTTTTTTCAAAGGTTGTCACTGGTGATGAAAGTTGGGTTTATGACTATGACCCTGAAAGTAAGCAGCAATCGTCGCAATGGAAGAGCCCTTCTTCACCTTGGCCAAAAAAAGCTTGACAAGTTAAGAGCAACCTTAAGCCCATGTTGATCTATTATTTTGATATTGACAGGATTGTTCATAATTAGTTGGTCCCTCCTGGTCAGACAGTCAATGAAGAGTTCTGTTGCGATGCTCTAAGGTGTTTGAGGGAGGACATAAGGAGATAACGTCCAGAGAAGTGGCGCACGAACGACTTGGTACTCCACCATGACAACACACGACCACATAAGGCTTACACTGTGCAGGAATTTTTGGCTAAAAACAAGACGGCAGTTGTTCCCCACCCACTGTACTTGCCAGACTTAGTTCCATGTGACTTCTTTCTCTTCCCCAAGATGAAAATCAAGTTTAAGGGGCGAAGATTTGATACAGTTGAGGAATTTCAAGTGGAAATGCTGATGGTACTAAACACCCTAACAAAGAAAGACGTCCAGGATGCATTTCAAAAGTTTCAGAAACACTGGGATCGGTGTATGCGCTCCCAAGGGGACTACTTTGAAGGTGATGGTGCAGAATAAGATCCAGGTAAGACGTCATAGTTTTTATTAATATTGTGATGGCCAGAGAATATTCGCTGCAAGAGGAATAGCCAAACCAAAAGATGATGTTGCAGGAACAAGGATGTACCGTTAGGCTATTTGGGATGAACAGCCTTAAGGAGGGAGCAATGTGATGTATTTGCGTTATGCAGGACATCCCGTCCCCCACCAGTGGTGACGTAATAGCACTGCTGCTGCTACGGTAACAGGCGAGTCAACACTCTGCCCCCCTCCCCTGCAGTGATGTAACAGCACTTCCCACTGCGATATAACAAGGGGCACCGCTGTAACACGAGGCAACAGCGAACAGTATAAAAAGCCGGCTGAGCAGTTATATAGAGTGTGTGTGATCAGGAGTGACACAGTGCGGATCGTGAAGTTGCCGACTTAGTTGAATTGTAGCAGTTACTGAGTTCAGTTTTGGTTAGTGAATCATGAACGTGAAGAATACCGGAACGTGTGATTAGAGACCATAGTGTGAGAAGTTACTGGGAGTTTGTAATACAGTGACTGGTATAGCTCCCATATTGCACTGTGAATAAGTGAAGGCTGTTGTAGATAGAGTGAACAGCTTATTGTGTGGGGTTTATAAATTGTGTAAACCCACAACTGTGTTATAATTATTTGTAGCTACAACTTGTAGGTTGTTAAATAAACCAATTAACAATATGAACGGTATCTTCAGTAGGCAAAACATGTTACAATATATTTGGGGAACTTTTAGAATGCTCTACGTATTATAGTATCATAGCCCTACAATCTTGTTACTTGCTGTCTTTCTCTTTGTTTTGTAATGTTGTGTTAAAGTGTCATGATGGCGGGCTTTACAGTACTCTGTAATTGAATGACTTAAGTAGCTGCAGTAATTGCTTTCCTATTGCAGGTGCCAAAAGGCAGATCAGCTGTTGCTGTGGCCCAGGTTATTAGAGACAGGTTCTTCAGTGGCTATCGTGAAGCTGAATTCCTTGTAGTGTGTGATGTTAAAAAAGAAAACAGTCAAGTAATTCAGGAATTGAATGATGCGCAGGTAATTTAATATTGTACATCAGATAGCATTCATTCATTCATTTTTATTCATCCTGTAGGTCAGATACATTGATATAGGACATGTCACTATATTATACAATTATCGGAATACAATAATGATTATAAATACAAACTTATTAGAAATATAACATATTTTATGCACCTGCTTATTAATAGCTGATATTCAAGAATTCATCATGGAGATAATCTCTCGAATTACACAAGGTGTTCAGGAGAATATTTGGATGAAAGATGTGAAGTTACAGGTGAATGAAGAAAATTACTTTGTGCGTTTTACCCAGTATTGTTATGATTTATTAGATCAGGAAAGATGACACAGACAGAGCATATGCATACAGATTTTTGGTTTGAAAATCAAAAGTGCATAGATTATGTGGAGACATACAGACACATAAGACAGTAAATAAAGAAGTAGGTTGAGAAGATCTCAAATGTAATGACTGATGGTTTGGATTGCATAAGAGGAAATCTGTGCTCAGTTGAATATCAACTGCCATGGATTACTGTACAATGTAATAAGTTTCAGACCATTGTGGGATGTCGTATGAATGAAGAGACAACCACTAGTTGAACTGTCCTATAGGATTTATTGCAGCTGCACAGTATACACAAATGGATAACAACAATAGTGAACTGCTTGAACACTGAACTGGTATTGTAGAACGGTAGGACTAGACTGTCACCGTAACTCAGTGTATCTTCTTATGTAGCCTGGAGTCGGACATATAGAAAACGGTTACGTAATAGGTACTGCTGTTGTCAGATACCGTGTTTACAAGTTCCCTAGCAACCGCTGTTTACTCGCTTTTGCCTAGGACCGTTGTTTACTCGTTGTTGCTAAGCAATGACGCTTGCGTTGTCACACTTGCTTGAATGTGGGCAGTTCCCACACCATCATTCAGATCTAGAAATGGGCAAAGTTACGGAATTTGAATCACTTCCCCTCCTGCACATCAGCTTTTCCTCTGCCTGTAGTGCCCAGCCATATAGTTGGTGAGATGTAAGTGTACCTTTCTCTTGCATTATGCACTCTTGTGGGAGAATATGTGAGCATTAAGGATGCAAACTGGATAAAGGTTCTTTTTTTCTTCTTTCATTTTTTGTTCCTCGAGTCCTTGGGGGTGGGGTGAGACTGAGTCCACTTGGTATGTCAGCCACTAATTGGCAGGGGGTACCAGCCCTGGGTGGTGGTGGTGGTGATGGTGATGATGATGATGATGATGATGATCATGATCATGATCATGAATGTTTACTTACAAGTATTTACAACACAGCATGGCCTGAACAGCTGGACAACACTAAAGAATCCTGTTTGTCAAACAACGAACCATAACATGGTAGACACTCATCTTCCTGTAAAGAGAAGCAGTATAAAGGACACAAACCAAATGGTTCTAGATTTTAACAAAGATTTTTAAACCATACTTTTAAATAAACAAGGTACACAGAATGTATATAAAAGTATGCAGTCTACACAACAATATTCGGTATTTAAAAGAAAGTAGACACTATCATATCAACATTTGTTTTTGTTGACGTTACATGTTTCAAACCTCATACTAGGTCATCATGAAGCATACAGTGATACCAGACTCAGTTGTTGAATTGCATCTAACGATGATGACCCAGTATAAGGGTCGAAACATGTTGCAACAATAAAAACAGATATTGATACAAGAGTGTCTGCTTTGTTTTAGATACAGAATAATGTTGAGTAGTCTGCTGTATACATTTTGTGTACCTTGTTTATGACACACAACAGGATGCATACTATTAATACTTGTAAGAAAACTGATTATAATAATTTATAAATATTTTAATAAGTTCAGGCACATCACTGTAATTGTTAAAGGCTAAGATTTTATATTCATGACATTGTAATAGTATTGTCTGTATGTATTGATAATGACCAATAACATTGTAATAGCTTCTGCATGTATTGATATGTCCTTATAAAGATGGTTGCTCTGACCAAAACATGTCAAGGATGAAAGATTAAAAAGGAGAAAAAACATTTATCAATCGCACTGGACGCATTTGATAATATTATATATTATTGCTAGTGTGACAGACCAGGATGAACAAAATCAAATGTAAAATACTGCTCTGACATTGACAAACAGTCCTTCATTGCATCCCTCTCACCATGCTCCATCTGCACAATAGATATAATAGGTACAGTTGCCAGTATAGTCATATCAGGCAGAGAGGTATATGCCCTTCATCAAGCAAGCCCAGATGTTGATAGTATCTGTTGGTCTGTTCCACTGATGATTGTATAATTCCAAAATATATATTTTAGCATGAAAACCGTTAATGGCGTAGAATTGTTTGTAATATGAGGTAGCTTTTTTATTTTTTATTGCTAGTCTGGTGGGACATTGATCAAGTCAAGGAGGATGAGGTGGGCAGGTCATGTAGCACAAATGGGGGAGACGAATGCGTATAGGATATTGGTGGGAAAGCCAGAAGGAAAGAGACCACAGGGAAGACCAAGGTGTAGGTGGGTGGACAATATTAGAATGGATCTTAGAGAGATAGGATGGGATGGTATGGATTGGATAGATCTGGCTCAGGATAGGGACCAGTGGAGGGCTCTTGTGAACATGGTAATGAACCTTCGGGTTCCATAAAATGCTGGGAAATTCTTGAGTAGCTGCAGAATTGGCGGCAATTGATGGAATGAAGATTGGCAAGGGAAACCAAAGTACTCAGAGAAAACCTGCCCCAGCGCCACTTTGTCCACCACAAATCCACTTGACCAGACCCGGGATCAAACCCAGGCTGCAGCGGTGGGATGTCAGCGACTAACTGTAACATGTGACAGCTGTTGTCAGATTTGGAATCAGATTGTTTGAATTATTGGATTTAAGATTGCACACCAATAGAAAAGCCGTCCAAGAGGAGCTGAGGATCATATGTGGAGCCAGTCAAAGAATCAGAAAGAGACAGTGTCCTCCGAAGTAATGACAGAGGCATGTCTGGACAATAAGGAGCTAAATGTGGAAGACGCGGAATTCAAAGTGGAACATTGTGGGTCCCTACAGAAGAGGCTGCAGTGAATTCTTCAGGAACAATGAAGAAGCAGCATGGGCTGGCATCTAGCTTCAGAATGACATGGATAGCCAAAGGAACTGACCCTAGGAGATTGTGGATCCTGGATGAAGTTGGCTGCCACCTGCAGAAATGTGTCCTCTCATGCAGCAGTGGCATGGCACAAGAGAAATGTCTTCAGGAAATTTGGACCCAGGGAAATTGTGGACTACAGAAGGAATTGGCCACAGCCGGCAAGGAGATGACCTGCTGTGCAGAAGTGGCATGACATAGGGAACATGGGCTTCAGAGACAAGGAAAGGATGATATTGCACTGAGAACCCCAAAGGGTTGGATGTCCGGGAGGAAATGCTGGAAGGACCCAGAATGCAAAATCAGAATAAAGGACCCAGACACAAGACAGCAGCTGCATCTTAAGATCAGAAGGATATTAGATGGGATTGACGGAGACTTTCAGCCTGGATTTTGTGAAGCGAGCACCTGGGATGTTCAGCGGGTTGCAGAAGGTGACAGACTGGACAGTGTGGAGGGGTCCAGAGTGAGAAAACAAAGATGAAATGTTGTGGATGGTCGACCCCCTCTGAAAAAGAAGAAAAAAAAAAGAAAACTCCTAGCACTGTTAGAGTAAGAATAGCTGAATATGTGGGAACATCAGCCGTTGTAGGTAATTTTGTCCCCACTGGTTGGAGAAAGGAAGATAAACTTCAGATTATGGTGGGAACCTGGACTAACTGGAACCTTATAAGGGAACTGCTTGGAACAAGCTGGCCTTAAGGAGGGAGCAGTGGGAGTGCTTGTAGAATGAGTATCACAAGAAGGAAAAGAACAACTTGCAGGATGATGTTGAAAGCACAGACCTTGAAAGGAGAGACGGTACACTACTAGGCTGCTTGGGACAAGCAGCCTTAAGGAGAGAGCAATGAAATGGATTTGATCAACACATTGCCAGGCAACAGCTCTGTAAACATGGACCAACATGCAATTATAGAGGAAGCTGTGTGTTCTATAGATCCAGTGCATCAATAGAATGGCTGGATAGCGATCATGTGTTATGTGTTTACTGTAGGTTCATGTCCTGTCCATGGCTATATAACTAGAGCCCTGAGCTGTAAGTTCAGAGCGAACTGGAACTAGGAGTGCAGAAGAGTACAAGAGATCAGCCTGTGAGGATTTAACATGTGATTTGAAGACCTAATCAGATGGCCACTTGTAAATTACTTACACACATAATGAAAATGCCCCTCATTATAGTATACCTGAGGGGGACCATGCCATCTCTAGGTCCCTTGCCTCTGATGTTGTACAGGTAGTGTGGGTCTAACCTCATCATGTTTGTTACACATTCACAAACTGAGATCACAAAAATTAATTTCACTGATGTGTATTAGTGAAAGAGAACAATATTGGTTTGCTTTGGTTTGGTATGCACCATATTCTCTCTGTTTCATTATTATAAACAGTGACCAATAAGTTAATTTGTACAGTCTTTCTATTTCATTTTTTGGTTAGCAGCCAGCTTCACATAGATGTATTATTTCAACTTTCATATTTAAGTTTAACTAAGCTCATCCATTTTGTTGCCATAATAGAATTTTTAAAAAATTTGTGGTTATCACCAACTGAAACACAGTAGATGCTTGATCTGATGTTGTATCATGGAGACAGAATCTTGAACATGCATCTGCGTAGTTGTATTCTTTGACGCCTCTGACTGAGGTTTGTGAAAGCTCAATAATTTAACCAGCAGTGCTGCGGTACATAATGAAACAAGCTACAGGACTGATAAATAAATTTGGAGGAGGGTTTGGAGAAGAGGGCAGCGATAACAGGAACAAGTGGCAGTGGAAAAGATCAAGATGTGTGAGGGAATAAGCTGTTGCAGCAGCAGTCAAGGAATGCTAGAAGTGAATTTTTTTAGCAATAGATAATAGGTAGAAATACAGTGGATTTTGTTGATTTCTGTATGCTGTATAAAATCTGGCACAAGAATGTTTTTAGCTCTTTTTATTCTCGTCCCCTTCATATTATGCATTTCATATTTACGTTCTCAGGTGCAAAAATTCAGCCAAGAAAAGGAGTGGATGAAGAAGGAAGAAAGGAAATAATTACTGTTTTTGTATTATAATTCTCTTACTCTTTCTTACCTTGACTTCACAGAGGAAATGGGACTCTAAACCGCAGGAATTATTTGGAGTCCAGAAATGCTGACATAGCTGTATGATTGAACCTTCAGCATTTTGCATTAGTATGCAGGAACTTGGCAGCGTCATTGTGCAAGTTTTGTATGTCTATATGTTGTTTGTTTCAGGTGAACTTAATTCATGTTGCATCAACATGCAAAAATGCAGCAGACGAGAAGTTGCGCCAGTCAATTCGCCGTTTTGCCGATATTCATGGCAGTCCAGCAGCCATCATACTTATTTCGGGTGACATCAACTTTGCAGCTGACCTAAATGATCTGAGACATAGGTACTATATCTGTAATAGAGAATTTTACATTCTGTGAATTTGATAACCTCATGGTCATTCAGTGTAAATGACATTTTTGAAAGGTGGCATGTGGTTCACCATCGTAGATTGCTTCATATTGTCACATTTCAGGTGTGACTATAGGTGGAATTTTGAATAATTATTGACCACTTACAGGACATAACTACAAATGACTATCAAACTATCACCGATTTCCATGCCACAAATCACTCCACACTAAGTCTTCTCAGTCTGCTTTCACAAGTCATTGCTTGGTAACAGCTCTCAACAATGGCTATTCCTCTACAGTGTTTTCAGTACATGTTTCCTGGTGACAGATGTTAACAGTAGCTATTCCTCTGCTTCCGTGCTCAAGTCCCATACAGTACTGACTGTCAACTATGAACTGAACTCTAGCGCCATCTCTTCTCAGCCTCCTTGCAGAGCTGAACTGAACTCCTTACTTCAAACTGACCTCATAACATCTCAGCATGGACCACATAGGAAACACCCCATCTCCACAGTAAGTCTTATTATGTGCATATGTGTTTCCATGGGAATATGTTTACTGTCTGCTGCACAGATACTATCCTTGTATACATGGTCTGACAGCAAAGTTTACGGACTCATCTTGGTAGAAATGCTGCATACCGCATTGCTGAGTATCACTGTTGTTGCCTTCAAAATACTCCCCTTGGGAAGCTATGCACTGATGCCAGCACCTAGTTCACCCTTCAAAACAATTTTGGAACTGATTTTGTGGAATGTCCTTCAGAGCTGCAGCCATATTACTCATGTCATCTGTGTCATCAATGTTATCAAAATGCCTTCCTTTCAAGATTTCCTTAACTTTGGAAATAAAAAAAAAAGTAATTTGGGGCTAGATCTGGTGAATAAAGATGTGTTCGACTACAGTTATTTGTTTACTAGTTAAAAACTCGCTCACAGACAGTGCCGTGTGAGCAGGTGCATTGTCGTGATGCAAGATCCATGAGTTGTTGGAAAATAGTAAACTTGGCTGACTGTTTGTCCACTTGGTACAAACTCATAATGAAGAGTTCCTCTAATATCAAAAAAAGGTTAGTACCATTGTTTTGAAGCTCGATTTGGACTTACAGAACCTTTTTGGTCATGGAGAATTGGCAGTCTTCCATTGTACACTTTGCTGCTTTATTTCAGGGTCGTATTGGTAGACCCATGTTTCATCACCTGTTATGACATGGCCCAGAATGCCATCTTGTTTCTCCAAAACGTCTTGGAAAATTTAGACTTTTCTTGTTCTTTGGTGGGCTGCTTTAGGACTACTTTCGCACACAACTTCCTCATGTCAAGATCTTCAGTTAAGATTTTCCTGACTGTTTCTCTGTCGATGTTCGCTTGCTCTTCTTTGCTGCTGATGGTCAGCCGACAGTTTTCACGCACAATTGGATGAACTGTTGCAATGTTTTCTTCAGTTCTGCTTGTCAGTGACCCTCTCTTCCCTCAGAGAAACGTGTCACCCACTTGTAAACTGCTGTTTTCTTCATAGCATTATTTCTATAAACTTGCACTAACATCTCTCTGATTTCACTTCCATGCTTGCCAAGATTAACAAGAAATTTAATGTTTGTATGTTGTACTAATTCAAGCTCCAACATTTTTGCGACGGCACAACAAAATGCACTCAGACAATGGTAGGTGCCACTCTGAAAGAGACTGCCATAGAATAGTAACAACACAGCTGTGAAATCATCAAACCATACTGAGGTTTCTGTCCACTGCTGCCATGGCAAGCACATGTTGGCGAGCTCACGAACTTTATTGTTGGACCATGTATTCACCTATCTTACAGCCATTGCATAGCAGCAGCTGTTGCTTCGTTGTTTGTTTTGATGTTTTTGGTTAGCAACGGGGCGATACACCACATTACTCCCTCCATAAGGCTCTTCATCCTGAATTTCCTGCAGCTGTACTGCAATTTCTTATATTCTAAGGGTTGTGCGTGTGACCTCTGCAATTGGTCTCAATTTCCTCCCCGTGACATGGTTTGCATGGTGTTTACTCTCTGACTGCTCCCCCCTAAAGGCCGCTTGTCCTGAGTGGTTTCCTGATAAGGTGCTAACCAGTTCAGGTATATCACCTTCATCCTGCTTTTCTAATCGGTGAAGGCATAGTTCAGAGAGTGGTCAGTGTTCCTAAATCCGTGGCCTTTAGTCTGTTGTTAGCGGTCTCTTCTTTCGTTTTGGTGCCGGCTGACCCCTCCTCCGTGTCCAGCCACACACTTTCTGCAATCAAATGGAAGTCTCAAATGTTTGCTTTGTGATCTCCAGCACTAAGTCTTCCTGAGTGTTTTTCTGCTTCCCAGATGTGGCTCCTGCCTCCTGTTTCATCCTCTGATGCCATTGCCAGTCGTCTTGTCCTTCCTGAGACGTAGCTGCTGACTTGAGCCTTGGTACCTTATTCCAGCGATGCCTTTTGGTTTCACCTGATGTCTCTTCCTGAACGTCTGTCTTTTTGAGGTTCTCCTTGTTCCCTGGTTTGCTTTATCCATCGTCTCTCTTAGACTCTTGGTCCTGTATGATTGTGTCTCTTATGCCGACCCATTCCTGCACAGTGGGTTATTCCTCTGCAGGCGGCAGTGCCTGGGGACATGCTGGTCCCCATGCCACTTTTTTGTTCTCTGAAAGTTTTTACCATATCCTCTTCTTTATGGACCTTCTCATGCACCAACTCAGACTCAGTTTGTTACAGATCTGCCTCAGAATCCATGGCCTCTGTCTTTCCTACACAGGGCTCCATTTTTCTTTGACTGGGAGTCCATATTGGTCATCATCGTCTTGTGATGGCATCTAAATTGGCCATCATCTTCCCTTGTTTGGCTTCCATTTTGACCAGCATTTCTTCTTTCATTTATCATATATTGGCATCCATTTTTGCCTGGCTGGCCTTCATTTCTGCTTGATTGACATCAATTTTTATTTTGGTTGGCCCTTATTTCAGCTTTCATTTCAGCTAGTATTCATGCCATCATTTGTTTGACTTCCATAATGTGGGAATATAGTAATCAAGATTGAATGCCATAACCAGTCCAGCCACTTCTGGCACCCGTTGTCATGTTTTAGGGATGTGACTATAGATGGGGTTTTGGATAATTAGATTTATTGACCACTTTAGGACGTAACTACAAATAACTATCATGCTGTCACTAATTTCCACACTACAGATCACTCCATGCTAAGTCTTCTCAGTCTCCTTTCACTAGTCATTGCTTGGTAACAGCTCTCAACAGTGGCTATTCCACTGCAGTATTTCCATTAGATGTTTCCTGGTTAACATATGTTAACAACAGTTATTCTTCTGCTTCTGCATTATGTCCCATACAGAACTGACTGCCAGCTATGAACTGAACTGTAGCACCACTTTTTCTCAGCCTCCCTTGCAGAGCTCAACTGAACTCATTACTTCAGACTGTCCTGCTTATAACAGCTTTGCCTGGACCACATAGAAAACACCCTATTTCGGCAGTAAGGCTATTGTTATGTGCATATTTGTTTCTGCGGGAATGTATTTACATTAATATACATTAATAATACATTAATGTAAAACAAGGTGTGTGTGTGTGTGAACTGTGATTATTCTAATGATCATGACTGCATAATAATAATATTAAAAAGTGATATAATAAAACTGGTAAAATTATGTTGAGCCATTTATGTCATATTGAAAAGTAAGATCTTAAAAGTGGCTTCCAGTGGCATGATGTTCGTGTCATGTGTCATTAAGAATTTGTCATCTGACAAAAAACAAAAAGTTCTGGGAAGAACCAGTTGCTTACTTTTCTCTGATACAACATCAAAAACATGGAAAATGATGCTTCAAACAACTCTTCCATTGTTGTATGTGTATTTGTTGCCAGGGGAACATGTTTACCAAGCTGTTGCCTGGTAGTGATAGCAGGAATACACATACAGGTACACAAGGAGAGTAGGCTAACAGCAGAGGAACTGCTGGAAACGGTGTTTTCTCTGCAGTACAGCTCTGGGTTATATATAGTGGACATCTCAGTACTGTGGTTAGCATATATATTCCATGTGGAGGTGGGTTCAGATATCTCCACCATAGTCCTGCGAGTTGTAGGAGATTGAGAAAAAGGAACCCAGTGTCTGGGGGTATAACTGGGCCACCCTGTTCCTGGTGGATATAAATATGGGGACCTGGCTCTCTACGTTGGGGAAGCCTCAAATCTGAGACAGTAAAATGTTGTCATGAGTCCTGTGAGACTTGGACCTGTGAATAACTGCACTGGCAAGGACCACCAGCAACTGTAAATGAGAGACCCATCCTCTCATCATAGAGGATATTACATAAGGACTATAACGGCAAGTGTTCAGTTGGAAAATAAAACTTGTATTAGTGGTTCTCAAGGGGCTGTCACCAAGATGACCTGATTGGCGGTAAACTGCCAGTCCTAAAGTAACTCTGACTCTGACTTTGACTGTGATTAGCAATTGTTTGCAGCATGCAGAAACCCAAGAGTTAGAAGACTCAAGTACTAAACTATTGCCTAACAGTGGCTGTCTCCACAGTCCTTTTCTGACTGCCCTGTTCTGGCTTGCAGGCATAATGTCACATCACATATATGTTATTGTGACAGCCATCACTGCTGGCCCAACTATGCTGGCTTTGAGTAGTTGATGGGGGATTATTCAGACAGGAAAATGATGTCATTATTTTCATTTTATTTTTTCAATATAAGAAAAATAGTCTTAAACATTGAAATGGGAGGGGAGGCAGACAGCATGGTGATCTCATAAGACTACATTTCCATAAGAAATGAAAGTAGGATAGAAATAGATAAAGTGATAATGTAATGTCTTTGTTGTCACAGCTGACATGCAGCAATTTCTTTATGGGTGTACTGTCTTAGTAGTAAATGATATATA
>NW_019731576.1:233421-291324 GCF_002891405.2 Cryptotermes secundus | reverse complement strand
TGCAGTTTTCCCTAACAGAAAGCAAAATTTCACGCACACTCTTTGTTCCTTCTGGTCGGCCATCTCACTAATCGCCTAAGGGTTGAAACAGGAACGCACACAACAGAGCACCACAGACAAACCACTTAACTCAGACTGACGCCAGCTCACTAACAGTCGCGGGAGACCCCCAGCTAACACCACCTAGCAGCACAACTCGTAACTACAATGCATGCGCGCGCAACAGGTCGTTTCCGGTTATTTTTGGGTCCCCCTTCATATGTACCTTTTTGCTGAAAGAAAGTGACTTAATTTGTGCACAGGAAAGTTGTTCAGTGTATTAAAGATGTTAATGCTAACACATTGAAGTCCTATTACATTACTTAGAAATCATAATGTTTAGTTGGGCCACCAACATTTTGAAAAATTCTGAGAAATATTTATCTGCATTACCTTTGAAAGAAATTTACACAGGAGCACATTTTTTTCTGATTTTCTTCAGTTTTCCACTGCTAATCACCAGCAAAACTGTGAAATGGTAAAAAAATGTTAAGGTGATAACCCTCTAGATTCTGTAACAGGAAATTTCATGATCGGAATAACCACTGACTGCTGAAGGGATACTTTTTACCATGGAGTTATTTAAAATGTGTGTTTTTTTCACAGGAAGAAGTTTCGTGTAATTCTTCTGCACAACAGTTCTACTTCTGAAGCCTTGATCCTGTGTGCTTCTGAACACTACAACTTTAACATCTTGATGGAAGATCTGCCACTGCGTGGCTTTATTAAGGTATTCATGATGTGGATTGCATGTGAAGATTGCCAGTGGTGTGTTTTTCCAGCATTCCCGGCTATGGTGTCTTATGGTGTATTTGCATGCATGTAGGTCACACTTTCCATTCAGGGTTAAGGGCATGACTTCAGCACAAGTTCTCGTTTGTGAAATGCTGAAAAAAATGATATGCACCTTTTGCAAGGCGTCTGATTTAATGTACAAGCCATTAGTTCATGTGACTCTTACAGCAGTAAAGTAAGTCACTGAAATTGAGAGGCCAGTTGTAAAATGTTTTAATGAAAAACAAAAAGAAATATTAAAATAGCATTTTAAATCAGGGTTTCTTTTTATGGTGAAATATAAAACATATTTGAATGAACCATTTCATGGTACTTTACTTCTGCCATTGAACTGCTAAAAGCACTGCATTTACATGCAGTGAGATATGTCATTAAATACTTCTTATAAAAAAATACTGGGTTTAGTCTGCAAGCAAACTATACTGACCGAGTGACCACTGCTTGTCAGCGAAGTTAGCGGGTCTGGAACAGCGTCCACTCATCCTCGTGAGGATAATGGAGGAGCTACTTGATTGGAAAAGTAGCAGCTCCATTCTAGAAAGTCGAAATTTAATGGCCATGGGGATTCATTGTGCTGCCCACGTGACACTCTCTATCCGCTAAAGTTGCCACTTCTAATAATTATTCAGGAATTCCAAACAAAGATGTTCATTGGAAACATGTAATATAATATTAATATAACTCCACAAGAGTAAGAGAAACACAGCTGAATAAAGGTGCATGGTCTTATTGAAAATGTAGGCTTGATTAAATCTTTCTGACTTGCTGTGAACTCCACCATTGGAATTTTTAACACTGCAATCTATTTCACTGGCTTTAAACTGATGCTTTCTTTTTAGAAACATTACAACCATTTTCCTCTTTTGACCTCTAGAAGTGATGTACTTTTAAATCTCAGAATGATGAGCATGAGGAACATTTTTGTGTTTTGGTTCTTATGGTCTGTATCTGTTGTATAATTTCAATTTTTGAGGTTTAGTTGCTTCATATATTGAAACTGTTGTCATATTTTGGCATGCATTGCAGTACCATCTTTAGAGTGGCTGAAAAGTGGAAAAAGAAAACAGATTAATGTATGGGTCTCACAGTTGGATTGAGAGTAGGATTATGGAGTGTTGTGCTATGCAGTGGGAAGGGGCTGTGCGGTTAAGAAGAATGGTTAGAGGAAAGGGGATGGTGTCAAGACTTCCCTCAGTTTATATCCGACTGTTTCATTGGCTCCTTTGATGTTATGGAGCTGGAAAGTATGAATGTTTATTAGGGCTTCAGTTTTGACAGAGTCAGCACTGTGTTTGATCTTGGCTGCTGCTCCTGATCATTTGTTCGCTAGTCAGGTGTCCCTTATATGTTCTCATATTCTAAGAAGGTATGTGATGGATGGTTTGGCTGCAGGGTATTTTATAAGTGCTAGTTTTGTGTTGGGGCTGTTTGTCTTTCTTGGACTAAGATTGTTTATATCAGGTTCCTTGGTGAGCATGGATCTTAATGATGCTGTATAAATAACACTCAGAATTACTGGGTTTTTGGACTGTGTTCATTGTCTGGTATTTTAAAAAACTAGAAAAGACAGCGTCTTGGAAACTGGATCTCTTTCCCTCCTCAGGTGAGAGGGGAGACACCTATCCCATTATGTCAGCATAACTACAGCTCTATACATATGTGAGACCAGGCTTTCTTGAAGGGAGGTAACAAGAGAACACAATGTTTTGGAAGGTGGATCTGTTTCTGTCCTCAAGTTAAAAAGAAGGGGGGACACCTGCTCTGTTAGGTCCCTTAGAAAGATGTAATCTCCCTTTGACAAAGCCTGTTGTCAGGTATGCATGTAGCTGTAGTTATGCTGACATGGGTTGTCCAGTGACTGAGGTTGGCTCTTTCTAAGGGATTCAACAGAGGAGGTATCTTCTGCCTCACCTGAGGATGGAAACAGGCCAAGTTTCCAAAACATGTTCTCTAGATTTTTATAATGCTGGACAATGGACAAAGTCTAAGAGCCCAGTAATGCTGATTGATTTGGAATGTTTGGATTTCACATGGTCACAGTCTCTTAGGGCAGATGGTATGTATGGCCAAATAGTGAATGTATCATTCGCACATTTATGCCAGCATTTTATTTTCATGAGCACAGTTCTGTTGGCTTTGTTGTAGAAATTTATCATGAATATGACAGCTAGTAGAGAGGAGACTCACACATGTATACAGATGGACAGGGCAGGAAGATTCTGCTACTAATCCAGCCAGGCCTCTAAACCACGGCATAGTAACTCCATTCTCCTAGCCTGTGGTTTCTCCTAGAACAACATTACGAAAGACTCTTGAGCTGTTAAGAAAAACAAGAACAGTGATGGTAATGGAAAAATGGATGAGTGATATCATGTGGCATATATCCCATATATCAGGAAACTCAGGAAAGAACTAAACCAAACTGTACTAATTGTTTGTTTATCTGTCACAACACAACAACCCTCAGAATCTCTTCCACATTAACTGTGTATAATGAGATTATTGATTTCAGTATTTTACTACATGTTTCAGCTTATGAAAAGCTGTCATCAGGTAAGTATACACTAATAACTTATTCTGCCTGATGATGGCTTTTCATAAGCTGAAATATGTAGCAGGATATTATTGAAATCAATAAACTTGTTCCACACAGTTGATGTGAATGAGGGTTGTTGTGTTGTGATGAATAAACAATCAATATAAGTTAACACAACAGGATGCATTCCTTGGAGATTAAACCATATTGATTGCTGTCTCAGATCAATGAAGAACAAACAGTCCCTAGCACAAAGTCTTGGCATTTATGATGTCCCCAGTGCTTGAGGCAGAGTGGTGCATTGGTTAAACCGGCCATCATGCATCCACTGAAATATCAGATCATATGAGAGAGACAAGACTAGAGAACTGACAGTCACTGAACCACTACAGCCCTGAAGTTGAAGGCAACAGGTTCCTCTGAAATGCTGGTAACCATCTACCAGCCTACACGGCATCACATCAACAAGACCCAATGAGTATTGCACTGCAGTGAAATCCTCAGTTCTCAACCACATTTGTTGTTCCTGGATCGTTAGGAAAGTCATTGAAACGATCAGACTCTCAAACAGTTTCATCCATTAGAATGAAGATTTTGCTTGACATCTTTTCCTTCAACCATTCCATTTAACCACATAGACCCTTCCCTTTGGATGACACCTTACTTTATCCCCCCACTTTTACCTTCACGGCAGAATCTATAAATACAGCGAGCTTGTGGTTGGTCAGTATCCAAGCATCCAGAATTTCTCATTCATGTGACGGAAATTTTGAAGTAGTTCTCCCAGCTACAACTACCAGTGCTGGCCATCCTTCGTCACATAGGTGCTATTTCAGTAGATGGTATTTGAATTTAACCGCTAGGTCACTTATGAAGACTCCCATGTAGGAACTAAAGTGAAAATGCATTGTCTTCATTTTGTATTGGGTTCTGTAAGAGCTTTTGTTATGCAACTGACAGTTTTATGTAGCTAGCAGACCCCATTCTCCATACATGCCTAATAATGATAAGTTTGCTGTATTTTGGTTGCTTCTACTTCCAACTGGTAGACAGTGACTGCAGTGTACTTGAAAACATTGAAAGAGTTTCAGCATAACCTGGCTAAAATATTGAAAACTGAAGTTACACATGATAAATATTTATTCATCTGTATTCAGGTGTCTCCAGTGTTTCATTGACATCCAACTTTCGTACTTTCTCACATACTCAGTATGTACAAGGAAGTATTGTGATGGTGAAAATATAAGTCTTGAAATTTTGACAGTGTACACATCTTCAGCACCCCTGAATATGAAAAAGTGGTTTTTGAAATATCATCTCTTTGTCTGTTTGTATATACAGATGTGTACCTCACTAGCATTGAATGGTTGGATGTGTTTATTAATATTTGGCATTTAAAAGTTTACCCGTCATATGTCTGCCCACTGAATATGAACATTTGAGGTAAGAAAAATAAGGTCCCAAAAATATGTCAGTTTTCTCAAAAATGGCCAATGATGTTGATTGAATTTCAGTAGTTTATGGAGGCAACCTCGCTAAATAAATCTCTATAGTTGGTATCTTGAGGGAATAGTAGTACATACACTAGAGGCCAAAATTCAAAATGTTGATTCTCTTGAAACCAGCTTTACCAGTGGGGCAGATTTCATTGTTGTTTGGTATTCAGCAACCACCAGTGGTCTACTGATCAACAACCAGTTTGATTTCCAAGGTAGCATACTCTAGGTCAATCCTGTATGAGAAAGTATGTACAATGTCTTTCACTTACTGATTTTTCTTGTTGCTGTGATGTGGTTTCCCTCTGCATATTCAGTCATTGTTAACTTATCAAGATATTGTTCTGGCCCCACATACTTTACACATATTGCTGAAGGCTATAGATGATGTCATTCCAAACTTTGGTCAACCCAAAAGTAAAAGGGATAACTGCTGAAAATAAATACAAGTGCATGAATTGTGACTGTGCTGACTGAATAGTGTGTGCATTCTGAAATGGAAATTTTTAACACCAGTTCAACAGAAATTCTTATGGAATATTAATAGTACCAGATCTCCTTCCTTAAATATCAGTGTGACCTGTATGCAATGGCAAACTTTTTCTTTTATCACCACATGTGAATATGATCTGTTAGTAACTGATATGCAAGGTAATCCAAAAGTAGTGCAATACTTTCAGAACACTTGTCATACAAAAAAATACAAAGAATTGTATATTGCAGTACTGTCAAATTCCAGTGCAGAAGGTATTGAACCATTCTCCAACTGTGTCCATTGTATGCAAACCATCTTTCAGCAATAATGAGATGTGTGCAAGAGCAGGGTGTGATTATTTTTTATCATGTAGTTTGCTAAATTAATTTAAGATGTGTATATAGCACACATTTTCATTGCTGGTACAATGGCATGTTATATTCCTCTGGGTTAAATTGTATGTATATGTGCTTAATGCTGTTTTGCATGTTTTTTTGCTTGAAATTAGGGTTTAACCTTCATCATCACTTCTATTTGTAAAATAACACTGATATTAAATAATGCAATTATCTTAAAAATATGTAAACTCGGGAAGGTCATTGATGACTCATCCTGGCAGGAGGAAGTTCTGTATAAAGCAGTTTTTGCTCTTAAAGAGTGCTATTTGTCCATAGCATTGACAATGTCAACAATGGGATGTACTCTCACAGTAACAGGTACCTTAATATTCACCTCTCTCCAGAAACAATACACTTGAAGGAGAGAAGGTACATAAAACTTAGCTTAGTTTACAGACTGTAATATCCTAGGCAAAGAGATATTTTCTGTATGGCAGTCAAAGGGTTAAAAGAAAACAAGAAAAATAAGTTAATGTGAAATAATAAACTCTTTCCTTGTGTTCATTGTGCTTGTTCACCATTAACTTTGGAAGTTTTCTGTTGTTGTAATTCTGTTTAGTTGCTTTTAATATCTTGCTATAATTTTGCATGTGCAGTTGTACTGTGATGGCTTTAAAGTAATGGCTGTATTGTTACTGTTGCAGTAAGATGTAATTATGAAGTGCAATACAATGTGAATATTACAAGAATTACAGAATTTGCAAAAACGATTATTCTAATGAATATCCATAGTATCTCATAATGTATAACTGTATGTTTATCTCCTAACTTCCAATTTACTTATAATGTGCAGTGTGGCATCAAAATTTGAATACTAATGTGCCTACGACAATATTTTTTCTTTGGAGTGGTTATGGGAATATGAAAATAATGAAGAATGTTTCTTTTTTATGTTGAATATTCATGATTCATTGCTTGTGTTGTTATTAGCGTTATCTAAACCAAAGCGTTAAAGGTTTTTTTTTTCATAAACTTTCTCTGCTCTCAAACAACAATTGCTGATTAGGAACTGCTCTTATGAGCGAGAGTCCCATCTGCTATATGCTCACAAGTCCCACCCATTTTCTGCCAATAATTCTTAGTAGATACATACATGGGAATAAATGCATTGACTTTCAATAACAGATGTAATATATGAAGCATTTTAACACTTTGCGGACCGGCAATTTAAATATTTAAATCACTCTGTGGACTGGCATTTTTAAACCTACTACCCTAACTTGTGCACTGTTCACTTTAAAAATTAAAATAAAATCTCCTAATTAATTTTATGAACTAAAATTTTTGGAGAACACTTACCAATGCTCCTAGAAGTGCTTGAGAGTGGGATATTTCTGGAAACATTCCCCTTTGTGAAGTGGCATTACACAGAACTTGCAAATGTAGACATACTCCTTTTTTTGTGAACTGTGGAAACACGGCATTGCCTAGAAGGATGCTTTCCCTTGGACTGTTCAATCTTCACTATTTTCACGAGGGTATGTTTCTGTATATCACCCGAGAGTCGCCCTGGGGGGTCCACATGAGACCTGCGTGGGGTGGGAGTGTATGGGCCCGGTCGCACTAAGTCTCCGTGTGTCTCTGGTTCTGCCGCCACCATCTGGTCTGTAGCCCAGGCCTTTGCAACATTTGTCAGAAATGCTTTGTATTTCAATTTCGAATCAGGGTTTAGATTTTTTAGATTTGTTAGTGTCCCCGCAATGTTATTATCCCCATTATCGTCAGAGCTACGGTCACTTTTACTGTCTGGCCACAATTCTTTGTTCTCCCCTGTCACTGCCCCTCTCTCAATCACCATAACTACGCGTCTCACAAGGCAGGTCAGCTGTCTCATCGGAGAAGAATTTGTCCTTGTCCATACCCCACCACTAACTACTGGCTGACACACACAGCTTGAAGAGGAGCAAAGCATTTTCGTTTATAGTGGGTTAAGAAAACAGCGAGATCAAGTTACTGACTACAGAGAAAACATTCAAGAGGTCTATCACGCACCAGTCATGCCTGGCGCCAGTGCAAGGTATAGTGTGTTTCAACATAATGTGTCCTAAAATCATAATAATATGCCACCGGTCTGCCATGTTTAAAAGCGATGGGCATAAAAATATGCCACCGATCTGCAAAGTGTTAAATGACACTAATACTGTACTTACCCACATATGCTAGTATAGTATGAATGGTTCTAAATGCCATGGTTGGAATACATGCTGAATACTTTTTGGGTTGTAAGAGATAGTTATGTAACAGCCTTTATAGTGCCATATAAACTGTACATTTTCCTGTAATTGTTTAATTTCATAACTTAATGAAATGAACATATTCAAGTTACATTAATATTGGAAGTGACCCACATTATAACATGTGGGTAAGATTTGTAGTACCATCTGTAATTCATGCACCTGTGATTTTACACTGGTGACTGAGGTCTCATATTTATCACACAGTTGCAGACTGAGATTGCCAAATAAAGATACCGATAAGAATGTTAGTTTCCTTAGGTTCAGTATGTATCATATTTTCGCTTCTTCATTATTATAAATAATGTCAAAAAAGTTAATCCATGCCACCTTCATGTTTTGCTTTTTGATGAGCTGCTGACTTTGCATAGATACATTATTTCAAGCTTGGCATTTAGGTCTAAGGTTTTCTGTTCCATTGCCATAATTGAGATTTTTTTAAAAAAATCGCATTTGACACCAACTGAAACATAGTAGTTCTAGGTCAGGACAAAACCTTAAACCCATGTAGTTGTATTCTGTGATATCATCATTGAACCTAGTCCAATGGAAGCTCAGGGCGAGGGAAACCTCTGTGACAAGGAGAGGAAGGTTCTGCATGGTGCCTCCTTGAACTATAGTAGAATGTAACTAGTCAAGTGATTCAGTACTCAGTGAAATACTGGAATGAAGAGGAAATTTGGAGGATATCACATGATGTAGATTTCTTGATGAATACAACTTGGAGGTTATAAACTGCTTTAATTGACATTCTGGAATGCATACTTTCTCCTTGACAAGGATAGGGCAGAGGGTGGGTTGACAGGACTTTTCTGGACTGCCGGCCACACATAACTTCAGAAGGAAGATGCAGATACATTTGGAGCCAAATGTGTGAAAACTGTGGTCGATAATTATGAATCACTCATTATGGCAACTATGCTGGAAAAGTCCCTGCTTTTTTTGATAGTTTCTCACATATGTAGTGTTAAGAAATTGTCAGTTCTAGTGCTGTTTTGTTGCTGTAATGAACATGCCATTGTAGTTGCTCTGTTTTGGTTTCACTGAATGTGATTATTTTAGTGTGACATGCATAGTATTTAAATTTTAACACTTGAATTTTTATGGGTTTGTATGAGTTTGAGCTTCAAATATTTTTTATTCTTAACTGCTGATCTTTGCTTATGAAAAAATTCCACTCTGGTGAATAGATTTGAGCTGATTCTCAATGTAGAAACAAGTTTATTGCACACTGTGAGTTACTATCTCATAATTGGATGATTCCTAGTTTTCCTGAGAATAGTTTCGAGTTGCAGGTTTACAATTAGTATGACCAGATACATGAGGTAAGTGCACATTTTTTATGGTCTGTGGTTAAAGTAGATGAAAAGTTGTAAGTCACAATTAATGTCTAGCTGGAGTTTATTTTAAGTTTGAAAATTTGAATGTCTGGTTTAAGTTTCTCAGGCAGAGAGTACTGGTAGTTGTGTATACAAGAATTTTATTGTAAACACCTGAATCATTGAGGTGGAAATGTTGATATAAGAAGACAACTCTTGTGCAGTGTATGTGGAAGTTCCTTGCATATTATTTGAAACAAGGAATTTTATATCAAATGCAAAGGTAGTGTAAGATCAGCATACTGTATGTCCAAGTTGTATGTGTAAGAGACAAAGTTCATGGGAATGTTGGAGGCAAACCTCCTGGAATCAGCTCATGTCTGAGATAAAGACATGATTGGAATTTATTTAAGACTGCGAAGAGATCTGGATCAAGCTAGCTCAGGATAGAGTTCCGTAATGGACATTTGTAGTTGCAGTGTTAAACCTTTAGATATTTATTTTTGCGGTTGTGCAAACAGTTTTAATACATTAACTTTGTTGGCAGAGGGATACATTTTAGAGATCTAAGATTTGTTCCATGACAGAATTAAAAGTTCAGATACATTGTTTTCAGATCATATGCTGTGATTTCAAAGAACCCTTGATTAGAATTCAGGTTATATTTTACTTTAGTCCTAAGAGATGCATTTGTAACCAACAGAGCTAATCAGTAACAACTTTTGACAAGTTAACTTTTCATCCATTAGTTATTTCATAGAAATATACAATATTGTAAGAGTAGTAAGTAATATATTGTGAAATGGATAATAAAGTAGTAATTTCTGGTCTGCCACCTTAAGTAATAGCTGTAGCTCTTATGTTTATGTTGCATATTCAGCATTGGAAGCATCGTGTATGTGCCTTATATCACAGTGGGTAGTGTCCAACATAATTATGTCATGATCAACATTGTCATAAACTTTTGAAGATTCAGTACCATTGCACTCACACTATGTTAACAACATACTGTGAAACCAAACTAGTGAGATATTTCACATTGCTTGAGTTATCTGCCTCTGTTCATATAATAGACTGCAGCACTACAAGATCTATTCTGATCACTTATATGTAAATATCAATTATAGTTGAAAATTCTGGACAGGTTGACCATATTTTCAAAAGGAAAAATTTAAACAAAAGTTGTGTGTAGTGTTCAGATAAATGTGGTGGTTAGAATTTTCTTTTATTCTCATCCTATTTACATTTTCTACCTTATTTTCAGTGTATATATTTTTTTGCATAGTCAGATATGCTTTCCTAAACAGATTCAAGGCATGGTTGTTGTTCTTTCTTGTTTGGCCTCTTATCTGTCTTTCCTAGCTAATAGACCTCTCTCCTAAATCCCATTTGTTTCCAGTCAAGTAATAAGCCAGTGGAAGTAATAGTTTCAAATCTACCTGAGGACAAGGACCAAAGTCGCATCAGGAATCGCTTGAAACAACTCTCTGTAAACTGTGGTGGAAGAGTTGTGGCCATTACAAAATCCACTGCTACCATCCGCTTCTCAACAGGTGAATTTGCAGCAAGGTAAGAGAATATGAATTAGAGGATGTAGAAATGGGTGAACAGGTTTTATTGCTTATGTCTGTTAGAAACACATCTTAAGTTTGAACGCTATTATTTGCAATAAGCCTGAACGCCCAACACACTATCTCAACCTCAGTATCTGTTGGAGAATCACTGACCTATTCTTGGTTGTGCCTCCAGTGAGGAAGTTTCATTCTAACTTTTAGTAATCTTAACATGCAGATACTACTCTGTCCAAAAAGTATCCGACCTTGGGCTGGGGAAAAAAAGTTCTGTATCTGGGTGGTTACAATACCTAATCCCCTTCAAAGTAGGCCCCTTGTGACTCCACACACTTAGCCTAGTGGTCCTTCCATCGCTGGAAGCAATTCTGGAAGGCTTCTTTTAGAATGGCATGCAGCTGTGCCGTCACATTCTGTATGATGTCCTCACGGCTGTCAAAACAGCAGCCTTTTAGCGGTGTCTTCTATCTTGGGAACAGCCAGAAATCACAAGGAGCCATGTCAGGAGAGTAGGGAGCCTGGCAAACCTGTGGAATGCAGTGCTTGGCCAGGAAACCCTGGATCAGGTGCGCTGAATGAGCTGGGGCGTTGTCATGATGCAGCTGCCAGTTGCGTGCATCCCACAGCTCCGGTCTCTTGCGCCGTACTGCATCACGAAGATGGCGGAGGACTTCTTGGTAGTACTCCTTATTGACAGTCTGGCCTAATGGTGCATACTCATGGTGCACAAGACCCTGGTAATTGAAAAAAACAGTCAGTATCACCTTCACATTGCTCCGAACCTGTCGTGCTCTTTTGGGCCTTGGGGATGTTGGATGCTTCCATTGTGATGCCTGGACCTTGGTTTCCGGGTCATATCCGTACACCCAGGACTCGTCACCAGTGACCACAGTCTTCAGGAACACAGGATCCCTGTTGGCACACTCCAGCATGTCCTGCGCGACCTCAAGGTGGTGTTGTTGTTGCTATGGCGAAAGCAGCTTGGGCACAAATTTTGCCGCCACTCTTCGCGTGCCCAAATCCTCAGTTAAAATTGTGTTTGCGGAACCTCTGCTGATCCCAACCTCCTCACCAACTTCACAGATGGCCAAAGGACGGTCCTACATGATCAGTGTCTGCACCTTTTCAATGACATCAGCATTTCTGCTCGTTGAGGGTCTCCCGGAACACTGCTCACTGTCTGCCAACGTACGGCCATGTTTAAAGCGGTTGATCCACTCTTTAATTTGAGTGACCCCCATTGCATCATCGCCGAAAGCCTGCTGAATTTTGCAAATTGTTTCCGCTGGGGTATCACCAAGTTTCTGACAAAACTTGATGCAGTATAGCTGCTCCAAGTGTTCTGTCATCTTGAGCGAAACGAGAATGCGACTAACACGCGTTACACCACTTTGCTATCTGGCAGCCACAGACACATCTGGCAGTGTTGCGAGTCAGCAAAATATCACGCATGTGCATGAAAGTCCCTCCTACCACTACGCTCAGTTTCCCCACCCCTTTGGCCATTCGTTACTTACAGCGGAATAAATTTTGTCGGATACTTTTTGGACATACGGTATGTCCCGCTGTTGTGGATCTAATGAGTAGATAGTCTGTGAGACCTGATCATGAAGTATTGAGGCAGAAATTCTGAAAACTTTAGACATGCAGAATTAATCCCCTTTAAAGTAGGCTTCTTTTTCCACTTTTGCAGCTATTTATGAAACACTTTACATAGGTAATTCAGCATTAGTAAACCGATGTGTGTCTAATAATCTGGCCGTTGTTGAGAATGTGCATGGTGCAGCGAAACAGTTAGCTTCATTTTGGTTTTACTGAACATGCTGTCAATTTTGATGATTGCTGCTTATTTCTAATGCCATAACTACAGATAAGAGGTGGGCAATTATTTTGGCTTGCAAATCTTATTACCAGCTTATGTAACTTCTATATGCACACATCTCTAACAGTTTGAAATTGTAAACATTAAATTAATCTCCCCCATTTGTACATAGAGGAAGTTAAGGTTTGGCTTATGTAAGTAGTGAGTTAATAAGGAACAAGAACATTGAATCATGTGGCATACATTTATACATTAATACTTACTTGGTTTAATTAATGAAAGTGAATTTCCTTTTGAAGAAAATTATGTGAGTTACTTATTACATAAAGAAAGCAGTCTTCTGGGATTTGGCACCGTGTATATGTGGTGTTAACCGACGTTTCGGAGGAATGTATCGCCTCCATCTTCAGGGTAGAAGGAAAAATATAAGAAATCCGCAAGCAAAGAGACCGTGAGAACCGGTAAAAGCAGACTGGTCTGCTTTGTCATGGGAGGAGTGCTGAATAATCCAGATTGCTATATAAAGGAAGATGTTTAATGGCTTGTGAATCCAGGCAGTATCTTTGAAAAATGTGCACCCCAAAATCAGTGCTCAAACCCAGCTAATTGTAGTGTTAAGTGTTCTGTTTGGAGGAAATGTTGAAGCTTTTATAGCTGCTGAGAAAAATCATTATCAAGAAGTACCCCAGGTTTCTACATTAATAGCAACTGCAGCAATTTTTGCGTTCAGAGCATCAGTAACAAGTTTATGGCTTAATGGAAGTTTATTCATATAGCACCAAGCAGTTTCCTGGTGGATATTTTTCCTGTTGCATAGAATTTAATTTCAGGAGTGCTGAAAAATCAGTACTAATACCGGTACATAAATTGAATATTCTGTTGACTTGTTTTGTATATTGTTTTTATAAAACATGTCGTGGAAACAAATTTTTTCAAAGAAAACAGTTCTGTTATTCTATAATTTTGGAGTGGAATTTGAGGTGTAAATCCCATGTGGATACATTTTAAGGCAGTGTTTTTGACAGTAAACATTTATATGGAATAAAATAAATTGGCCTTTTGTTTATTCCTTGTGCACAATGGACAAATTGACATGAGGGTCATTTAATGTCAATCCATTATGTATACACCTTTGAACATAGACCATCCCACCATATGGCTGTATTTTTTTTATCTGAAGTAGTTCACAGAACCTGATTTCAGACAACTATACATGTGAGTGAATATGAAAGTCAGATTGTAGTGGCATCTGAAAATAAGTGGATTTGTATATCATGAAGGCACAAAGCACCCATAATTTTTCCAAAATATGATAGTGTCCCATTTACAAATAAATATGATGGTGGTGGTTTTCCCAGAATGTGATAAATCTAGGGAAGTAGCTGTACAGTTTTATTATGAAAATTTATAAATTATATTTTGCCGAGATATCAGGGCCAGTTCCCTTCAGTAAGATTGTTTCTTAGGAATAGTTTCTATTGCTATGGGAAATGCAGAGAGGTATGGCATTCACAAGATTTCTTTCAGGTTCTCTCAGAACAGAATCATTTACAAGGCCTTTTTTGCAGGCAGAAGCACTGTCCAACCACTGTCAACCAATCATTACATTCCCCCCCCCCCACCTACCTTTCCATAGTTATATGTCATTATTTCCTTTCTCTTAGTTGTGCCTATGACTTCAGAGTGGTTTGTGTGTTTTAAATTGATATCCAGACTGATGATATCAGCTATATATAGTTCACATATCAGTTTCAAAATATAAATTAGACTTCTTTTTGGGTTGGTTTGGATAAGAACAATGTTTCCACCATATTTCAACAGAGGGAGGTTAGATTTTAGATTGTATTTTGTGGTAAACTAGTATAATTTACTAATATGTATCAGACACAAGAAAACATATATCTTTGTCACTTTAAAGCATGTGGGGTTTTGTTTGCATGCTTATGCACTGAAAGAAAGAAAAAATGAGGGCCCGACAACTAAGCATCATTTGCCTAGTTATATCATGGCTGTTACAGAAGTGTATTTAGAATTTTGAATTTTATTTTATTAATGACTTCTGTAGACATGAAATTAGAAATTTTTATTTTATTTTTCTCAGTATCTGTTACACAAATGGATTTCAAATTTTTAATTTTATTTATGTTAATGGATGTTATAAAAATTGAATTGAAATTGTAATTTTTTCATATTAATATCTGTTACAGGATAGGAGTTAGAATTTTGTATTTTGTTTTGTTTAGTGGCTATTATAGAAATTAAATTATAATGCTGAATTTCATTTTTATTATATTGCTGCAGCATTTTGTGTTATGAACAGGTTTGGGAGTTAACATGATGATGCACACTACTCGAAGTTTGCCTGGTTGAGAACATTGTCATATTTCATTCTGTTTAGGCATGTGCTCCCCTAAATAGTTGGCAAACTTGCAGAATTTGTATATAGTTGGATTTCATCTGTTATATTAAATGTTTTAGTTTGAATTAGCGGTTGTGGGCATGTAGTGTATGTACATAAATACATATCATCTTATTGCACATGTGGGTGTATTTTGTGATATCACCCAATATGACTTTAACAGGAAGAAAACTAATGTTAGAAATCTTGAAGCAGTTCTTAAAAAGTCTTCTGAGGTACAATGCCCAAAGTGGTTTAAAATGTGTTTATAGAATGAGCTGTCTTTTTTAAAAATTATTCGATTTTTATATGAAATTTCAATCTTCCCCTAGTTTACATTCTATGCATATTAAATTGAACTTCATGGGAAAAAAGTTATTGGCAAGACTGGTATTTATTTTGATGTACTCTGCACTTAAAGAGTGAGGAAAATAAAAACAGTCACCTGGGATGTAACACTGTGTATTCTTGTGAAAGTCAAGAACCAAGAACGTTTTGGAGGCATATAATGCCTCCATCTTCAGTGTTGAAGACTTAAGTCAAGCAAGAAACCGGCTCTGCTCTCTGCTTGCTTTGTGCTGGTTTCCTTCTTGGCTTTGCTCTTTGACCATGAAGATGGAGGTGACGTGTTTCTCAAAATTGGTTGACTTTCAGTGGACAGTAGTACGTTATATCCCAGAAGGTAGAACTCTTCATAATGAGTGAATACCTCACTTCCTACATACATAGCATCACATTCCAAAAGGCAGTAAAGTTCAGTCACCACTGTGAGAACATCAGACCTTGCAATGTGGACAATTTTTTAAAATGTAAATGGGCCATTTTGTTTGCAGGTATTGAATCTAGTATAACTGTTTAAGAAATTCAGAATAATTTTCTTGTTGTCAATATCTGTCAAAGTAACTCCATGGAGAAAAGCCTTTCTTGAGAATCTGCCAGTTGTACAGCTACTCAACAATTTCTCAACATTTTATGGAACCCATAGGTTTATTACCTTGTTCACAAGAGCCTTCCACTGGTCCCTATTATGAGCGAGATCAATCCAGTCCATACCACCCAATCCTATCTCTCTAAGATCCATTATATTATTATCCACCCACCTATATCTTCTTTTTCCTAGTGATCTCTTTCCTGATGGCTTTCCCACCAAAATCCTCTGTGCATTCCTCTTTGCCCCCATTCATTCTACATGCCCCGCCTATCTCATGATTCTTCTGCTGAAGGAAGATGAAGTGACAGGAGGTTGGCGAAAACTGCATAATGAGGAGCTTCATATCTTGTTCTCTTCTCGAAATATAAAGAATGATCAAGTAAAGGAGGATGAGATGGGCAGGACATGTGACATCAATGGGGGAAAAGAGGAATGCATATAGGATATTGGTGGGAAAGGCAGGAGGAAAGAGATCACTGTGAAGACCGAGACATAGGTGGGTGGATAATAATAAAATGGATCTTAGGCTGTGTCCACATTAACAAGCCGAACCCTTTTGCGAACATTAAACACATCCATAGTTGGCAAACAACTGTGAGCTTCATGGAAAGTTATAACATGTGCTTGCGACTGGGCTTGGCTCGAAGCTTGGCTCAAACCTCGGCTCGCTAATGTGGACCAGCCGTAGAGAGATAGAAGGGGATGGTATGGATAGGATTGATGTAACTCAGGATAGGCACAAGTGGAGTACTCTTGCACACACAGTAATGAACCATTTGGTTCCATAAAATGCTGGGAAGTTGTTGAGTAGCTGCACAATTGGTGGCTTCTCAAGAAGTGCTCAGCTCCATTGGTGAGTGAGTGAATGACATAATTTGGATTGGACCTAGGCATTAATTAAGACATTATACACTAGCTTCATTGTTGCAAGATTTTGCAGACAAGACAATACCTTTTCTGTGTTGGTTTTAATTGCCGTTTATAGTTATAAAACAGTCATTCATATTAGAAACTTTTATATATTTTAGAGTAGTTACTCTGGTGAGATTGATCCCTTGGATTTCTCTTGCTAACCTATTTTTTAGTTTCTGATACATAAAACACATTTTATTTTGTTTCCGTATATAAAAATGTAGTTACACATTTCTTGCTAAGTTGAAAATGCTACAGAAACTAAATATGGAGTGAGTGACTGTTGCTGTCATGCTTATGTGCAGCTGTTATTGCATCCAGTAATTCAAATGGAAACTTTGTTCAGGCTAACCTAACTTTTATTGTTATTAAATAACTCCACAAATCCTGTACAGGGGCTTTAGCACCCATAGGATATAGAGCTAGTCAAACTTATACAATCTCATACAAAACATAAAAAGATACATGGTGTAACATTAAATCAAGCCATATCATAACATATAGTTAATCCCATTTACATCCAATCAGTATTTACAAATTATTTTGATTAAAATACTCCTCTAATGAATAAAATGACCACGAGCAAAGATATATCTTTAATGCTGGTTTAAACAATTCAATTTTATACGATAATGATTTTATATTTATAGGAAGATGGTTAAATATCCTCATTCCAATTATGTTGGCACTTCTGGTACACACCGGATACAATGGTTATACTGACACGATATGGGTGCTTTTTGAATTAAGTAATGACATATTCCACACACAGCGACCAAATGCAATTGGAGTTTAGGCAAGCAAGCATATAAAGAATAAGAGTAAGACCCAAAAGTTTGTGATGATGGTACTTTAGTACATCTGTTGTGTTTCTGAACATTATCCATTGTACTGTTGTATTTAAAACATAACATTTTCTAGGCAGCGAGCTGGAATAGGATAGTCAGTATAGCAACTGGCTACAGGCTGGATAACTGAGGGGTCAGAGTTCAAGTCCCAGTAGAGTCAAGAATTTTCTGTTCTCCACGTCCTCCAGATCAGCTTTGGGGCCCACCCAGACTTCTGTCCAGTGGGAACTGGGCCACTTTCCCTGAGAGTAAAGCGGCTGGGATGTGAAACTGACACTCACCTCCAACTAGTGCCAGGGTCAATAAGTGTGGCTCCATACATCCATTCCCCCAAATGCCTTTGTGGCATAGTTAAGCACAGGGACAATTTTACCTTACATTTTGGAGACTGAATTCTGTTTTTGTCTTCAGGTGGGACTTGCTCAGTTGGGTCCAGTTGATACAGCTAGTCCCTGTCTCCAGACACCTGCAACAACACAAATAGGGTACACAAAGCAAACACAACACAAACCATCTGGGAGAGTTAAAACAAACATTAAAAACTTTAAAGGTTAGCACTGGAGTACCATCAGAATAGATGTTATTACTAGAGAGGTAAATTCTCTGTAGGGTACCAACATAAAGACACAATTTCCAAACTTAATCTACACTGGATGGAGTTGGAGTTTTCTGACTTCTGCTATGATAATGGGAGTCCAGATGGGAAAGATGCCTAAGCTGGGATGAGTGATCCAGTGATCTATCAGAGATGTGGGCTCCTTAATGTGTACTTGTTTTGCTTGTTTTGCTGATGTAACATCCGCCACAGTCACATGGGATATTGTACACATGCTGCTTCATCTGCTGGGCATCTCCAACTTGTCCAGTTTTCGTCATGGTTTCACGGAGTGTATGATTTGTTTTGAAAATGGTCCTGAGGTTGAAGCATTTTCCAATGCGTATGAATTTCTGAGAGATACCCTTGACATGTGGGATGGTGGCAGTGCCCTGGTATATGGTATCTGAAGGACAGCTACTTCTTGATAGCTTCATCATGTCTTATGTTCTTAATTTTGTTGTTGAAATCCTTCTCATCCTGATATATGACCTTGGCTTTATTAATCAAAATGTGAATGACTCCCCTTGTCATGTGATGTGGATGGACTTTAATTGCAAATAACGACCTGTATGTGTAGGTTTCTTGTTCATTTCGTTTCCAGTTTAAATTTAGAACCCCTCTTCATGACCAAAATATCTAAGAATAGAAAGGTACCATTAGCTTCAACTTCCATTCTGAATTTGATAGTAAGTCTAATGCTGCTGAGATGGTGAAGAAGTTGCCCCAATCTTGTTGTTCCATGTGGCAATACCATGGAATTGTCGTCAATGTGTGTGACCCATATAGTGGGTTTGTGTTCTGCTGAATCCAGTGCTATTTGCTCAGAGTGGAGATAGCAAGTTTCCCATTGCCATGCCTTTTTTTTTTTGGCTGATAGAATTTATCCTCAAACTTGAAGTATATAGTTGTTAAACAGATGTCCAGTAATTTCATTACATATTTAACTTCTAGAGGTGAGTGTTCTTGGAAAGAAGGATCCATACTGAGTCTGTTCCTTGACCTGTAAGACTTCTTCCACTGGTACGTTGGTGGAAAGACTGACAACTTCAGAACTTACAAGCCAGTCTTCATTTTGAAGTTTGATATCCTTTATTGATTTTATGAATTGTTCTGAGTTCTTCACAAAGGAATCTGCATTGCCAGATACAGGACTCAGGATCTTATGGAGAAAATCTGCTAGGACATAACAGGGAAAGTCAGTAGAGCTAACTGTTGGTCTTAGGGGGGATGTCAGGTTTGTGCATCTTTTTTAAGTCCATAGAGCTGATGTGGTTTACTGTGGGAAGGAGTCAGTTTATGTTTGAAGGCAGAAGGAAAGACAATTTTGTGTTTGGTAAGAAAATTTTGTGTCTTTCTCTCAATTCGAGATGTGGGATCCTTATGTAGAGTTTCATAAACCCATGATTCTAGTAGACTGGATAGCTTCTCTCTATATATGGGACTCGTTCAACAATAGCATGCAGTTTCCTTTGTTAGTTTGTAGAATTCTGATTTCCGTGGTATCTTTTAGAGATTTCAAGACAGGTTCCTACCTAGTTAGATGTCAAACGTCTTGATTTTTTTCAACATGTATCGAATCCTCCAACAGAACATCATACCCAAGGCGGGCTGAAGTTTGGACCTCACAGATTAAGCTGCCTATACCTTGTCCAAATTAGATGCTCTGTTTCCTTAATATTTCAGTAATGAATAGAGCATTTAATTCGGAGGAGTTGTAAGCTCCACGCCCATCCCCTAGTTAGTTAGTTATTTAGAGAGGGTGGGTTTCCCCATGCACTACGACCAGTTTGATCTATTGTGCTTCCCTCTATGATATTCTGCCAGTCTCTACCCTACCGATAAATGGTGCGTACCATCAGTCCCGCCGAGCAAGCGAGTTCGGCCACTTGCTTAGCGGTGTCTATAATGCTTCCTCCATCTATCAGAGGCCTTAGAGACTATTGTTGGGTGGGAAACGTCCTGGAATTTGGCTCAGAGATCCCCTTTGGGGATATGAGGTTCTTTTACGTGCCGTAAAGTTACGACACGGGACACACAGCTTAAAGTCCCTTCTGGAGGACTTGTTCCCTGAATTTTTCTGCCCTTAAAAATTCAACGACCTCCGCTGGGTATTTGAACCCGCGTACCACGAGTCATGAGTTGGGAACGTTACCTCTAGACTACGGAGGCCGCTACGCCCATCCCCTAAGTTGGATGACCATATTTTGTCAGTGATTGCTTATTCACTATATTCACAGCTCCCCTCCATATTTGGAGGCTGTCTCCTCAATCTGCAATCTGAGGACGTGCCATGCCATGGTGACAAGGGCCCAGCTAACATGGCTAGGAAAATGGGATGGGATTGAAATTAAGAGAGACACATCAGCTGCAGGTCTATGCTGATGATGTGAATATACTGGGTGATAATATAGATACCATAAAGGAAAACAAACTTTAATTGTTACTAATAAGGAGGTAGGTCTAGAAGTAAACACAAAGAAAACTAAGTATGAGTTGATGTTTCATCACAGAATGCAGGTCAAAATCATGACATTAGGATAGCTAGTAGACATGTTGAGAATGTGGCACAGTTCAGGAATTTGGAAATGACAGTACAAAATTGAAATTTGATTTGGGAGGAAATTAAGAAATTAATGATAGATACTGTTTAGTCCAGAACCTTTTGTCTTCTTGTTTTCTCTCTAAAAGCATAAAAATTAGAATATAGAAAACTAATTTTACCTGAGAAACTTTTCACTAACATTAAGGGAAGAGCATAGACAGAAGATGTTTGAGAGCAGTGTGCTGAGGAGAATATTTTGACTGAAGAGAGGTGAAGTGATGAAAGGCTGTAGAAAACTGCATAATAACTTTTACTTTTTGCCAGTTGTAATTATAGAATGATCAAGTCAAGGAGGATGAGGTGGGCAGAGTATGTAGCACAGATGGAGCAAGTGGAATGCAAATAGGATATTGATGGGAAAGCCAGAAGAAAAGTGATCACTAGGCAGACCAAGATGTAGGTGGGAGGATAATATTAAAGTGGATCTTGGATAGGATGGGATGGTATGGACGGCATTGATCTGGCTTAGGATAGGGACCAGTGGAGGTCTCTTGTGAACATGGTATTGAACCTTCAGGCTGCATAAAATGTTGGGAAGTTCTTGAGTAGCTGCACAACTGGCAGCTTGTCACAAAGGGCTCAGTTCCATGAAGTTGCTTATGTTGATAGAATACAGAGATTTTCTCTCTCTAATGATGTCATTAATCTGATAGTACGCTGGTCGCCTTATACATGTGGAGTTTTTTTTTTTTTTTTTTTTAATCTGTAATATTTGTTTTAACTTATACACACATGGTTTTTGCTGTTGGTTTGTACGCCCTATATTGTGTTGCTGCAAGTGTCCAGAGATAGGAACTTGCTGTATTGATTGGGACCAACTGAGTAGGTTCCATCTGAAGACAGAGACAGAATCAATTCTCCAAAACATTGTGTTTTAATTAAAAACAGGATGGAATTTTAAAATAAAAGTATGACTATGGATAATTTTCAGAAACACAATAGTAAGAGGAAGAAATTGTCATGTGGGAATTTGGATTCATATTAAGAAATTTTTGGTTTTAAAGGGGGAGCGGGCATTATATTTGCTCACTTTAATCATTTTATACACTATCACCAAATTATACGAGGGTTGGAACTTTAATAGTGGTAACTATTTATTTACAACTGATACAAAATAGATGCATGTTTCAAAGTTTTATTGTCCTCCAGTGTAGTCACCAGCATTGTGTAGAACCTGTTGCCAATGTTGTGGAAGTCGTAGGATACCTTTAGCAGTGCCTGTTGTGTTGATAGTTCGAATGGAGCAGTCTGCTGCCTGAAGAATCTCTGGAACAGTTCTGAAGCAAATGCCATGCAGTGGTTCCTTCATCTTAGAAATCAAATCGAAGTCACAAGGGCTTAAGTCCAGGGAGGTTGGTGGATGGTACAGCACTTCCCAGCCCCATCGATCAAACAGATCAGCCACAGCTTGCGCTGCATGCGGCCGAGCATTGTCCTACAAAATGATGGGTGTATTCTGCAGAAAGTGTTGCTGCTTCTTTCTCAAAGCTGTTCGCAGGTTGTGTTACAAAAATGAACACTAACACTGCGCATTGACAGTCTGCTGTCAGCCACAGCTTGCGCTGCATGCGGCCGAGCATTGTCCTACAAAATGATGGATGTATTCTGCAGAAAGTGTTGCTGCTTCTTTCTCAAAGCTGTTCGCAGGTTGTGTTACAAAAATGAACACTAACACTGCGCATTGACAGTCTGCTGTCAGGGAGCGGTATGTGTTAGGATAACACCATCACAGTTGTACACAAGAATCACCATAACTTTCACATTGCTGGGGCTCTGACGAACTTTTGATTTTCGTGGTGACCCGTAATGACGCCATTTGTTTGATTGGTGTTTCATTTGTGGGTCATATGATTTGGCCTATGTCTCATCCAGCATAATGATACAGCGTACGAAAGCCTCTCCTTCACGCTCATAGCGCTCCAAGTGGTTACAAGCAGCATCGTATCATAGACATTTCTGCATTTCCGTCAAATCATGCAGAACCCATCGTGATGCAATTTTTCTCATGCCCAGGTGTTCCTTCAGAATGTGAAGCACAGTGATATACGCTAATCCTGTCTCTTAGGACAGCTCATGAATCATATGGTATTGATCACTCTCCAGTAACGTGGAAAGGGCATACACTTCTTCAGTGGCACTAGGACGATCTGGCCGACGCATGTCTGCCACATTTTGGTGTCCCTCTTTGAAGGCTTTTACCCACCTTGCCACTGTTCTGTAAGGTAATGGTGATTCCCTGCAAGCCTCTTGAAGACCTTGATGAGCACTGTCATGCTCTACAGCCTCTGGCACATTCAATCTTTATGCAACTCCGTTGTTCGTGTTTTGAAAACATCATGACAATGCTGCATTAGACTGCCAGCTAACACAGGGCTCCGTTCTTCTCGTCACTCCACATGCGCGTGATGTGGGAAGGGAGAGTCCATTTGCTCTGAGGTAAGGTAGGTATGTAACTAACATGTGGTTTAAGTGACATTATTTGGTTCCGTTGCATGGTGTCTCTACAACAGTGTTGCCACTATTAAAGTTCCAACCCTCGTATATTATGGACCTGTGTGTAATGGAATATGTTAAGGTACAAATATATTGTTTCTGGACATTATCCATCATTCTGTCTTTGTGAATAATGTGCAGAAACATAATATTTATACTAATATACCATCATCACAGACTTTTAGTTCTTGTTCAGTATGTTAAGGTGTTTGAAATTTCTTCTGTTAATACAAGTAAGAAGTGAGTGATATGTGAAATTTATGGACTAGAACCGTTTACTTTCTAGGGCACAGAAACGGATGGATGGAGAAGATGTTTTTGGCCGTAAAATAACTGTTGGCTATCCAAATAGACTTCTGGATCGGGATAAGAAGGAGGGATCACCTGTGAAAACACAATCAGGTAAGGAGGGACCACCCGTGAAAACACCTTCAGGTACTGAATACTATGTGTTACAGAAGGTGTTTAGACTGCATTCAAATATATGAAGTCCTTCTGTATGACCCTCTTAATATCTTTCAGATGAATGGGCCAACATATAAGTTCAAGATCACATTGAAATGTTTTTTTTAACGAATTTCAACCAGTAACAATTCTAACATGGCACATGTGCCACCCTGTGGGGTTGGAGAAACTGTGGTAAAAGAGTGTGTGGAATCTTAATTTGAATGTGTCAGCTCTTCTGTAGGTGTCTGTCAATTCAGTGGAAACATCTGTGTTGATAAGTACATTTGCATGAATGCAGAATAAAGGCACTGCATATATTGAAACTGGAGTATCTGCAAGAATGTCTGGGTAGAGTAATGTTGAGGTTTCGGTGTAAATAGTATTACGAACTACTTAAGAACAGTGGTGAAGCTGAGAGATCAGACCATCATAGAGGTAAAGGCTGAGGCAGTAGATGCATTGCATGAGTCAGCTTTCTGTTATCTGATATTCTGAAATCTTAAAAAAGATAGTTGGCTTATATTTGTATAGGATGACATAGAAGGGTAATTAGATCCCATATACTCCCATCTTTTTGTTTACATTTTTAACAAAACTGAAGTTGTTGGAAGAACTTTGTGCCTGCTTCCCTACAGATCTTCGTATCTATGTAATAGGTTGATCAAGGCCACGCCATAGCTCAAGTGGTTAGTCCCTGGCTTCCCACTGCAGCAGCCCAGGTTTGATCCTGGGTCTGGTCAAGTGGGATTTGTGGTGGACAAGGTGGTGCCGGGGCAGGTTTTCTCCAAGTACTTTGTTTCCCCTGCCAATCATCATTCCACCAATTGCTCCACAATCACCCTCACCTATCATCTGGGGCTGGTACAGTAGGCCAGAAGTGGCCGCAGTACAAGGGACTTAGTCCCACCCCACTAGCAATAAAAAAAAATAAATAGATTGATCAGAAGTTTTAGTTACTAATTCTGTAATGCGGTGATCCATTTCTGCTTATAATTGGTCCAAATCCTCACTAGCTTAAATTGTTAGGTATAATTTCAGATCCTTCACATTATTTTATTTTTATGATTTTAAACTTCCATAAATGTGGTTGATCTAAAATTTGTAAGTGTAATTTTTTGTTGTTTTTTCTGTCTATAATACAACAATATCGATTTAAACTATAATTGAAACTAACTCACATTCAATTCACTAAATTGTTTGTTAAATATTTGAAATGTCATTAATGTACATTCAGTGCTTGTGCTATGCTACACTACATGTTTTATCCACACGGACATCTTCAGGGAACACATTTTTAAAGGAGAGTATTGCATTGTGCACATGGTCAGATAGTACTCTTAAGGCATGTTGTTATCGTTAATTTTGATGTCATAGGATGTTTTTCTTTGTATCTTTCATATTGCGGCCATTTCTCTACCATGCATAATAACATGTTTATTCATATGATTCTTTCTTTAATGCTACCTTTGTGTACCGAGGTGTTGTATCTCTCTTCTTTTACTTATGTGTCCCATTGGTTGTGCCGCTCTCTTTGTTGTATGCGTGTGGTGTTGCTTTGTGTTCCTTGTACTGATTTTGGTGTAGTTGTTCGCACTTAAATATCTTTCTAGGTAGCATGTGTGCTGCTGCCCATGATAAAGTTTGTGTACTGTTCGGAATACAGGATTGTGTGCTTCAATTTGTGTGTTGTTCATGTATAAATTGTTCCTGCTAATTTTGTAAATGTGATACTTTTCTAAGGTGTTTAAATGTCTGCCCCTCCTTCCTGTCTTAATGATGTCCATAGTGTCTGTTGTTGTGCCATATGTACCGTGTTTAAAATATAATTGAATACCCAGAATCACTACTGTTACTTCTGATAGCATGAATATGTTCTTTATTTCTTACATTAAATGTTGTTCTGGTTTGACCAATACATTAAAATGGGCAATCTAGGCATTTCATCTGATGTATGCTGCTGCTCATATATTTTTTTGTGTGTGCATGATGTTTGACCATATTATTGAGTGTGTTTTGTGTGTGTGAAAAGCTACTCTGATTTGCATGCTTTTAAAAAGCTTGGTTATATGTCTTACTTCTTTTCTGCAGTATGTAAATGTGTGCCATTTTGTTTTGTGGTGTTTTGGAACTTCATGTATGTTTTGTTTTGTGGTGTTTTGGAACTTCATGTATGTTTTGTTTTTGTGGTTGTGATAGCAGTTTCTCAAGTAGATTTGTGTTGTATTCGTTTTTCTGTAGTATGTTTTATAGTGTTTTTCTGTTAGTTTTGATTCCTTTGTTAGATGAAATGAGTATAACTGGTGTAATAGATACTTAATACCTGACAGTTTATGTTCGTATAGGTGACATGAACTGTTATGTATTACAGTTTCCGCCTGTGAAGGTTTGTCTGTATATTGAAAATTCTAATCTTGTGTCCTTGCTGTGTATTGTAATGTCTAAATAGTTGATTTTCTCAGGTTGTTCTTTCTCAGCGGTAAACTTTATGGATAGTTTATGTTGTTAAATTTATTAAGTGTTTATTTGATGTTTGTTTTGTTTTGGTCATATATTATAAGTATGTCATTTACATACCTATAATATGTGATTATTTCTTGTGTTTTTAGAATTGGATATGTATGTTTATTTATTGCCGATATTGGGGCGCCCATGAACTTTATGTGGTCTATCCAAAAAGAAACCGAACTTGTTAAATAGGGCGCCAATGCGCAAACACAGGTGACTCGCAACAGTGGCTCTGTGTAGTGGTAACCTTAATCTTTAACCTGACACCTATCTGATCATGCCACATCAATTAGTCATTGACTATATGCGGTAGAGTGAATCTATCTCTTGTGCCTTTTACGATGTTTGCAAGTTGGAACATGAAGGACCTTGAAGAGCAACGTGTTTGCGTGAAATTCTGTTTAAAATTGGCAAACACTTTTACAGAGACTTTTCAGATGTTGAAGCTCAATCGTCGCAGTTGGTGGGAAAATCATTGCTGCGACCAAAAGAAGCACGTCAGAGTCGATCAACTGTGAAGGTGTTGTTGATCCTTTTTTTATGGGAAGGTCGTCGTTCAGCATGAGTTTGTTCCACGTGGTCAGACAGTCAGTGGACAGTTTTACTTTTAGGTCATTAAACGTTTGAGGGAGGCACAGCACAGGAAGAGGCCTGAGGGGTGGAGAAACAAGAAACTATATATGCAGTGCATTTTCAATATAGTGCAACCATGCAGCAATCATTTGTTATGGGGTTGGCTCAGCGTGAAAGGATGGATGAGTATGAGACTCATCTGGGTTCATGCTCACAAAATGAGAACTCATGCTGGATACGTGTGCTTGTTGTAACATCTCGTTTTGCATTTACAAGTCTCTTTTCATGGTCCAGTATGTAAGTGAATCGTTTTAAGCAGTGATACAATATTATACATAATGATATGCTACACAGCCTTAAATTTAACATTATAGGTTACAATCAAGAAATGTTATTTAATGCAGAAAAGGAAACCTGATGAACAGTGAGCAACTTAATACTGTATGTAATTATTCCAGTTTATGAGCGTGTTGAGCTTTCTATGAGATAATCCTTCATTTACATAGTATGTGTTGAAAAGTGAACATAATACAAGACAATTTCTTATTCATTAGCGTAATCTTTTATAAATTTGTTACAATTGCTCTGAAAATGTTGCATAATTTGGCCAAGATTCCAATTTATTTGGTGATCAGAAAGCAAGGATTTTTCAGCAAGACCTGCTAGATTGGCTCATAACTCAGAAATTCACTTCTGTATTCATATTTATGCTAGGAAATTGAGAGACAGAATTGAGTTGGACTTTTATGGGCATGATATTTGTACTAAGTTCCAGGAGCATTCTTCACTTCGATTAAAATTTTTTAGAAGAGAGACACAGCAGTTACACTCTGTAAGTAGCTTCCCTATGAAGTCAGGAAGGTTTTTCAAAAAACGAGACAAGATTGACAGCACGGGGAAATGTCTTAAGCATTAACATTTTCTTTTTCCGCAGATGTGAAGTTAGACTCGGTAGGATCTTCACTCACCTTACATTTTTGGCAGTACAGCAGTTTCCTGGGTGGCCTGTATATACAGATTTCCTTTTTATTTCAGGATCTTTTTCACTAACCCTGTGAAGTCTGTCAGAGTGCTTAATACTGTATTTGAATGGCTCATATATATTGACTCAAAAGCAATAAAAAGTTTTAATTTTCCAGCTAGAAATTCAGTGATTATCACCACCCCACCCCCCACCTGTCACCGCCACCACCACCACCACCACCACCACCACTGGTGTGAGCTAGACATGTAGCATGAATGAGTGAAATGGGAATTGTATACAGAATTTTTTAATTTCTTGGTAATTATTACTACTTCAAACACCAAAAATGACATGAGTAAAATATTACCTAAAATTTTGTAAGATTTGTGTGAGGATATTTATTTGATTAATATCTTGTATGTGTGGAGTTTTTTTTTTTATTTTATTACCAGACAGAGTTTCCCATTCAACCTAAAATGGTGTATGTGTGATATAAAATTGGAAGTCATAAATCATACAATATTTCTACATTCACAGTTTTTTTATTGATATTGGCGTGGAACAAAATTGGAAGTCATAAATCATACAATATTTCTACATTCACAGTTTTTTTATTGATATTGGCGTGGAACTAAGTCCCTTGTACTGTGGCCACTTCTGGCCTATTGTACCAGCCCCAGATGATAGGTGAGGGTGATTGTGGAGCAGTTAGTGGAATGAAGATTGGCAGGGGAAACCGAAGTACTTGGAGAAAACCTGCCCCAGCACCACTTTGTCCACCACAAATCCCACTTGACCAGACCCGGGATGGAACCAGGGCTACCGCGTTGCTAAACCAGCGACTAACAGCTTGAGCTATGGCATGGCCATACATTCACAGTTAGTCTATATTATGACATGAGATCTCAAAGCCTGAATTCTGGAGCAAGAAGAAACATCCTTTCCTAGGTTATGGCACACTAAACATCACGCCAGCATAGCAACAGCTATGTATGCAACAGTAGAGAAATTGTGAGAAGCAGTGGTTTCCTTTGGGTCCATGCAGCGGCTTTATCTGGAGAATTGAAACACAGTTAATGACTGTGGAGTAGAGAGCAAGTAGTGAAGGGTTAGCAGTCCGCAGATGAGGCAGAAGTTAGTGTTAGCCAATGGAGGCTAGGCGAAGATACACAGACAGTGGCCAGGAGTTACAGCCATGAAGAGTTAGTTGTGAGTTAGGTGTCAGCCAGTGAGGACCCGAGTGGTGCAATGCAGAAGCTGAGGAGTCTACAGCATTGAGAGCTGTTACCAGATGATGACAGGTGAAGACACAGCAGACTGAGAAGTCTTAATGTGTGACATAGTGAACTGTAGAGAGTGTGAATTGGTGATATCGTTACAATTAATTATAGTTAAGGGTTGTAATAGTTCAGTAAATCCCATTACCAGCCCAAACTCTGTGTCTAGTCACTTAACACATGGCAATATATATATTTGTTGTGCAGTGAGGAAGCAGAAATGCGTGTTGAGAGACGAAGCTGAGAACCAGCAATTTGCCCACACTGCCATTGGATCTACCTCTTGTCAACGGTCTGCATCTTTATCAAGCTTCTACCATTCTGCACCAATAGGACATAATGTACTGAGCTCGGTTCCAGTCCCTGACTTCATGTCACGATTTCCACAAAATGGTTGGAAGGCACTAGCCAATGGTAACACTGTCTCAGGTGCATTGTCATCAGAATTGAGTTACCCAGCACAGAATCAGGAAAACTACTGGTATGGGAATGCAGTCTTCAAGAGCCCTTCAGCAGAATGTATTGACTTGTCAGCAAACAGCAGAGATAATTCAAGAAGTCAGTCTCCTCTGACAGGTGAGTCACAGAGCCAGAAAGTTAAGTTTAGTTTTAGGTTTGGGGTTAATATGTGTGTTAATAGTTTAAGTTTTTCAGAGCATCATTTATCATGCTATATATCAAGTGGGGTAGTGATGTTACACAGGTCTGATTCTTCTAGCCTTTGACTTTGATTTTGAGCTCATTCTATTCATATTCATATTTCTTGTTCTAGCGATATCTTCACAATACTCTTCCTGGTTTTTCTGGGTCCCCCTTTGTGTTCATATGTACTGTTATTCTTCTGTGACTCTTAAAAATGTCTTCAGTTCCCCTTTCTGTTTATATGTCAGATCCGTCTGAACTGTGCATGATGGTGAAGGCAAGTCCTTTCTCCTGAAGGTAATCAAACCCCATTTATCCAGCTCATAGCCTAGTTACTATATCAGACCAGCTAATTTAAATTTTATGTATGCAATAAGTTTTAGTGTGTATGGAAGGGGATATTTCAGTTTACTGAATTCTGGTGCATATATGCAGTGCGTTAATTTGCAATTTTACCCTCCCACAAATATCGTACATACTAAATTACTTCTGTAAATGGATAGAAGACTTGCTGAATGTTTACAGAATGCAATAAATATCTGAAGTCCATAGGATTATAGTGAGTTCAGTCTTGTGCTCTTGTTGTTCAGCAGGTGCATGGCGCAGAGTAAAGGAGTCTGCCACAGAAGAGCTGAAGATGTTGACGGGGACAATAAAACATGAAGCAAAGACACGAATCATAACAGCCAATGGGAATACAGAAAAGACTCCAGAAGGTTATCGAAGGATCAAGGGTACTCACAGAGGTTAGCGACTTTCTCTATAAAAGAAAGTAGCAGTGAATTGTTGACTTATTCCAGGTAGACTTATGCTTTAACCTTTGTTGGCCACAAATTGATTTCTGTAATGGCACACGTGCACAATCTGGCAAGCTGAGCATTGCCTTTTTGTAAATAATAATACCATTTCCCCTGAGTTAAAATCCACTTGCTGGCCCCATTGTATACATAGATTTAGGGCGAGGGCACACAAAAGAAACTGGCAACTGCAACGCAGCCCGAACTTCCAAGTAACATCAATTTCAAGCATCTAACTGGTTTCCAGATTAGCAGGTGCACACTGAGGAACTGTGTGTTTGATTAGTTGCTCACATTATCTCAAGTGAGTGTGTTTATGCAACATAATACATGATAGGATTTTTTAATTTGGTGCACTTCTTTTCTGCAGTGTCAGATAATAAGACTACTCATGTCATAATAGGATGGTGGTTGAGACAGCATGGGAAGAGAGGACAAGGGAAAATAAAACATTAAGTCCACTCGTTCATCTGTGACAATTTAAGATCAGGTGCTTATATTGATTTGAACGAACCTATCCAGGCTCCTTCATCTCATGAGAAATTATTTCCCAGGCCAAATCTGTTTTGTCCTGCATGGGGAAATCTGGGTGGCATTTGTCATATATACTATGCTCTTGTTCAATTAACTGCACAAAAACGAAATTGTCAACTTTATCAACCTTTTGTGCTGTCTGCAGAAGTAAATGAATCACAGAAACATGTTAGAACAGCTGAAACTAGGAAACTACTCTGCAACACAACTGTGAGAAGACTGGCTTGCACAGTTGCATGGGAGTTGATTTTCTTAGTCTTACATAAGTTGCGTTGCAATCACGTGGATAACAGTTCTCAGAAATTGCGATTGCATTGCAGTTGCCAGTTTTCTTGATGTGCCCTCACCCTTAAAGTTCTGTATTTTCAGATGATGAAGATGTGTAATTTATAGGTGGGTAGAGGGCCATGTAGCTTTCCTTAAAAGTAGAACAGAATTGGTTATTTCCTATTGGAAGTAGTAACCAGCCAAATAGTGTGATAAATGGATAGGAGAGAAACACAAGCAAATTTTTGTGCAACAAATTTCAACCAAGACAAATTTTACCAGTTTTTATGTAGCAGTTTGTGATATTCGTAATGTACAGGGTCCAGCAGGGAAACCTGATGGATTCTAAATTAGTATAATGGAGCTGATTTTTATTTATTTTACTTATTTTATGTCATAATATATAACAGTGTATGCCAGTTTAACAGCCAGCTCATTTTGTCTTGAAAATTATGCCATCTACATGCTTACCATCTCTTCATACGCGTTCTTGCAGCTTTGGCTGGAAGTTGGTCATTGAGCATCTTAACTTATCNGGGGGGGGGGTTATTGCCGCAATTTCATGTTCAATTGCATCTTTCAGTTCATGAACTGTACATGGTCGTTTGGTCAATACCTTCACTTTGAGGTAACCCCAAAGGAAATAATCGTGTACACTCAAGTCAGGTGACAGCAGATCATGGAAGATCACGACATACTCAGGAAACCTTATTCGCATAACTGCCATGGAAGCTCTCGCAGTATGAGCAGTGACCCCCATCTTGTTGAAACCACGTGGTTTGTTGATTAATTCCACATCTGCTAATTTATAGTGCAAGGAAATTATGCAGCATCTGAACACAGTGACCATAGTTTAATGTCACAGCATATGTGTCCTCAAAGAAATAGGGGCCTATCACACCAAAACTTCCCACACAGCACCAAACGTGTCACACGTTCAGATTGAAGAGGGCATTCATGAAGCTGCCATGGATTTGCATCTGACCAATAACAGAAGTTCTGTTTGTTAACGCACCCATATAAGTGAAAGTGTGCCTCGTCATGCATGGCAATGGCTACATAATCTGCCACAATTTCAACCATGTTTTGTGCAAAAGCAACACAGTTTGCCCAATTGCAGTGATTCACCTCTTGCACAACCATCATCTTGTATGGATAAAAATGCAGATTTAGGTGCAATATTCGTCTCACACTCCAGTCTGAAGTGCCTAATGCAATGGCATGCTTCGTTGCAGAGTGACGGGGACTAGTCACTACTGCCCACCTAACAGTCTCAACATTCTGAGCTGTTCAGACATTTCTTTAGGGCTGAGCCAGTTGATTTGAAATTTGCAGTCCACAACAAAATTGTGTTCCTACTGAGAGCTTTACCATGACGACCTACATTAAAGTGCACACAGAAATGTCACTTAGTCAGGGTAACAGAGTCATTAGTTTTAAAAAACGTCTCGACAAAAGCACGATGTTCCGCGGTTCACTGTTCCATGTCAACTGAAATGGCGTACTTTGAGCTGTTGAAGTTCAGTGAGCCCTCTCTTCCCACACCACCAACCCCCAAACTAGTGCCAACTTAAAAACGTCAGGTTACCTTGCCAGACACTATAAAGCAGAAAATAGACGTGTAATGGGCATACCATCTGATTTGAAGTGGATGGAATGTTCAGGAGTTATATGTCCACAGTCTTCCCTCAGTGTTCTAATGGCACGACCTACCAAGTGTAACTCTTCCAATGTCACAAAATTTTCTGGAGTTTCCAAGTTCTCTTCATTCTATTTAGACAAAAATTTAAATTTTGGAGGTTGTTGTTCTTGCCATCTAGGATAATTCATGTACTAATAAAATCACGGCAACATGAATGAAGGTGGAATATATTTTATATGACATGGAGGGACAGGAAGGTGCTCATGGAATGTGTTTGAAATGTTATGCAGAAGAAAACCTTAAGTGTGCAGTGTATCATGTATGCCATGGGAATTGTTAAATAACAGATTCAAAAATGCTGAATCCCTTAAATTTTGCTACAGAGTGATTTTGCATAGTGTATTTGTTATCCTGTTTGCATCTGTGAACACGAAGGTGAACTTTTATTTTGAATCCCTTTCACTGCATCTTCAGTTTCCTAAATTAATGATATTTTAAAGTAAAAATATGGAAAAACTACAACAGAAATTTCACGTGAATGAAATTGGTGTGGCAGAAGAAGATTCTTTATACATATGGACTAAATTGAATGTTATGTTTCTATGGTAATGGTTGCTGATTCAACTTCATTTGACTGTTACACCAGTAAGGTTAAAAGGCTGGAAATTCATTGACTGTCAGAGCGCATATTGCCTTCTCAAAAGGACCCTCTTCAGTGTAATTAGTTTCCTTTCCTGCCATCATAAAGTGATGATTACAGAGACATTTGGTTTTTGTGGCAAATGTTACTTGAATCATCATTATTGCTTATCATCAGTCTCCATCTGTAGGCTGTGTGGAGTTTTAATTCACTGCAGTACCATCATTAAATTATGAAGTGTAAGCTCATGGCATGTGACCATGGCCCTTTTACACAGAAAAGGAAACTAAAAGAAACGCTGATTGAAATGTAACAGGGAACTGTTTACTTGCTAAGATAATTTAGAGGTTGGTAATAAGACACACGAAATATGGTTTCAGTGTGTGTCAGTGATGAGAACTCCTGTATCCAGCAGTACCAGGAACAGCATACAACAGTATCTTCCCACCAACCTATTTCAAACTTCAACACAATTTTCTCATCCAGTGTTGGACCCTATAGTCGACATCAGGTTAGTAGCATTATCTGAGGATGGCTTCTGGTTCATTCATCTTATCTCATTGGTTATGCTATGCAGTTAATGAAAGAAGCAAGGAAAAATATCATTGTAAATTTTTCTTCCCCCCCCNTGTAGGTTTTTTGTGTTCCAGCAACTTGATATCATTTCCATCCAAAATTATTTGTAATGTAATTACATTTCTGATGCCTCTTCTCTTAAATGTTCAGTAGACCCTACATCATATTTAAATGGAGTCATATGCTCACAGTTGTGTTAGTTCCTTCCCTGCTCTGTGCAAGGCTGGCATGCCTAGCCAGCTCAAAATGCAGGGAACCCTATTAACAGCCTTCCCACTTCTTGACATGTAATGCAAGTTCTTGTTATGTTCAGGTTGTTAATTAACACAATTGAACTGCCCTTAAGGTAGTTACTTATTGGTGTGATGCATGCTGATCTCTGATATTATTTTCACAAAGAAAAAATCAGCTTCTTAGAATAAAATGCTAAAGAAGGCTTGAAAATATGGAAAGATTCTGTTTCACTGCAGTGAAAAATTTATAGTCAGAAGTACTGTGAAGTGGGAATTTCCTTTAAATACAGAAAAAATTTGTGCATATCATTTTAAGAAACATAACATGAATATGTTATTAAACACATCTCATATTATGTTAATGTGATATACAGACCCACTGCTAGGCAACAGCTGGATAAATACCTTCCCACGGAGACAAATTCTTGGTAAACAGTCCATTGCTAGGTAAACATGTTCCAATGAATATGCAACAATAGAGGACATTCATTGCTAGGCAAGGGACATGTTTTCTCTGAGGTCAGACTCAAGGCTATATAACGAGAAGCCAACAATAACTGCTTGTTACAAATCCTGTGTGGAGGCGGGGTCAAATACCTCCACTGTGACCCTGTGAGTCATAAGAGGTGATGAAAAGGGAAGTCTCAAATCTGAGACAGTAAAGTATGGTCTGGAGTCCCAAGGGACTCAGACCCTAGAAAGACTGCACTGGCAAGGGCCAGCAGCACATACAAAAGGCAGACCTGTCAGAGAGGGCGCCCCACAAAAACAAGACCGTAACTGTTAAAGGTAATAAATATCTGGACATGATCCCCAGATGGGGCTCGACACCAAAACTTACTGACTTACTGACTGACTGACTGACTGACTGACTGACCGACCGTCAGTTGCAATGTGACTTGGACTTGGACCTTGGACTGCATGTTACAGCACAACATTGCAATGTATGAGGCTGGTGGACCATGTGACCCTTAATTTCAACAGTATAATGTCTACAGCCGCCGTGTTCTTTGAAAACTGACAGTTCAGACATTGAGAGTAACACCAGTGTGGAGGCGGGGTCGAATACCTCCACCGTGACTCTGTGAGTAGTAGGAGGTGACAAAAATGGAAGGCTCAGATCTGAGACAGTAAACTATGGTCACAAGTCCCAGGAGACTTGGACCCGAGGAAGACTGCTGGCAAGGGCCAGCAGCATATAGAAAAGACAAATCCGTCCTCTTGTCAAAGAGGGCACCCCTCAAAATCAAGACAGTAACTGTCAAAGCGTAATAGATATCCGATCATGAGCCCCGGATGGGTCTTGACACCAAGACTGACTGACTGACTGACTGACTGACCGACCATCAGTTGCAATATGACTTTGACTTTGACTGAGTTCATGTAAGTTAGGCATGATCTGCTCTGTAAAGCCTTTACTGACAGAGGACTTGTGTGTAGTGTAAAAGGAAGAATTTTCGACAATATGTTATATGTGCGAAATATACACTTGACCTTTCATCAAGAGACGNACTGTTAAAGGTAATAAATATCTGGACATGATCCCCAGATGGGGCTTGACACCAAAACTTACTGACTTACTGGCTGACTGACCGACCGTCAGTTGCAATGTGACTTGGACTTGGACCTTGGACTGCATGTTACAGCACAACATTGCAATGTATGAGGCTGGTGGACCATGTGACCCTTAATTTCAACAGTATAATGTCTACAGCCGCCGTGTTCTTTGAAAACTGACAGTTCAGACATTGAGAGTAACACCAGTGTGGAGGCGGGATCGAATACCTCCACCGTGACTCTGTGAGTAGTAGGAGGTGACAAAAATGGAAGGCTCAGATCTGAGACAGTAAACTATGGTCACAAGTCCCAGGAGACTTGGACCCGAGGAAGACTGCTGGCAAGGGCCAGCAGCATATAGAAAAGACAAATCCGTCCTCTTGTCAAAGAGGGCGCCCCACAAAATCAAGACAGTAACTGTCAAAGCGTAATAGATATCCGATCATGAGTCCCGGATGGGTCTTGACACCAAGACTTACTGACTGACTGACTGACTGACTGACCATCAGTTGCAATATGACTTTGACTTTGACTGAGTTCATGTAAGTTAGGCATGATCTGCTCTGTAAAGCCTTTACTGACAGAGGACTTGTGTGTAGTGTAAAAGGAAGAATTTTCGACAATATGTTATATGTGCGAAATATACACTTGACCTTTCATCAAGAGACGAACCCATCTTCTCATCAGAGAGGATGTTACATAAGGACTATTACCACAAGAGTTCAGTTGGAAATAAGAAATCTCGCCATGGGCCTCAAGGGGCCTGATGCCAAGACGAACTGATTGGCGGTAAACTGTCAGTTGTAAAGTAACTCTGACTCTGAACTGACAGTTCTTTAGTAAAAGGCGAAAGATTTATACATACTGAAGGGAAACCAGAGCAACTTTGACTGACAGTTCTCATTAGATCTGTAATGACTTATGCTAGTCCCACCTGGGAATTCGCGGCGTATACCCGTCTAATGAAATTGCAGTGCATACAGAACTAGGGGTTTCCGCAACATTGGCAATTTTCACAAGCATGCAGTGGTTTGTGATTTAAACATGGCTTTCAAAATTCTGTACATATATGATTGTATAACAAAATTATGCAGACAACAAACAGAAGTCATACAAAATCATGATAACAGAAATGTTCACAATATTGGACAAGGCGAAGCCTGACATAGGAAGTATAAGAGGCTTAAACTTGTCGGTGGTCAAGCATATGACCGTTCAAGTGACTAGAATGCCATTGTAGCGGAAGCTACTAGAAATAGGGCATAATCTGCTGTACTGAGCCTGGACTGACAGAGACTCTGTATATATTTTATGTAAATTTATTAACATGTTTAACAGACTTTGAGCACTTGTTTTCTTTTACATGACATCGTTAAGGAAACCCAAGTCAACTGAGGCAACAAATCATTTGCTGGAAAGGAACAAAACAAAGTGAAAACATTGAAATTCCGTGGAAACGCTGCTGCAAAGTATACTGTGAAAATAGCCAAAGAAAGTGCTATCCACTAGTTTCCTCAGCACCCCAGAAGTTATAGATTTTGTTTGGAACCATGTTCTTGAAGTTTTATTAATGAAATCAATAATTTCATTGTGACTANATGAAGGATTACAATACCTAATTATTACATCAAAATACAGAAATAGTTGAAGAAAGCAGTCTTCTGGGATTTGGCACCGTGTATATGTGGGGTTAACACCACATATACACGGTGCCAAATCCCAGAAGACTGCTTTCTTCAACTATTTCTGTATTTTGATGTAATAATTAGGTATTGTAATCCTTCATAAATAGTGACACACATGTGCTGACTGATATGAAGCATGAATCACTATTTATCAGTGCCATACCAGTGCAGATATGCATCATGGGACATTTCAAAGGTCCCTTTGAGGACAATAAAAGTTAAATGGTAGACCTACTGTGTGGTGAGCGGCCTCCGTAGTCTAGGGGTAACGTTCCCACCTCGTGACTCAAGGTACGCGGGTTCAAACCCTGCGGAGGTCGTGGAATTTTTAAGGGCGGAAAAATTCAGGGAACAAGTCCTCCGGGAGGGACTTTAAGCCGTGGGTCCCGTGTCGTAGCTTTACGGCACATAAAAGAACCTCATGTCCCAAAGGTACCACTGAGCCAGATTCAGGACATTTCCCGCCCAACAGTAGTCTCTAATGCCTCTGGTAGATGGAGGAAGCATCGAGATACCGGTGAGCCAGTAGAGGCGAACTCGCTGGCTCGGTCGGGACTGATGGTAAGCACCAGTACCAGTATGGTATAGAGACGGGTAGAATATCATAGAGGGAAGCACAATGGACCAATACTGGTCTCAGTACATTGGGAAACCCACCGTCTCCAATAACTAACTAACTAACTACTGTGTGGTGAATTATATCCCACATAAACCCCTGAAAATGAAATAAACTGTTTTGGAAATCTAGAAACTTATATGTTGGAACACGAAATGAATTCAGTGGCTCAGTGTATTACCAGTAGTTACTGGAGTAGTGGTTTCGTATTTCTTCAGAACTGCGTGTTTTGCGCTAGAAACCATATGTTAGTTATTAGGAAGATAAATGTAAAGTTTTATGTTCTTTTCTAAAACTTGTTATATACTTTTTATATAATACCACGAAATTCATAGCCTTTTTGCATGTAAGGTATCACATTTGTGTAACTATGTAAAACTTGTAAGATGGGGAAAATGTAATATCTGTTAAAATTTTATGTTATTTTTGTTGGCTATTAGGCAGTAAAAAGGAATTCTATAAAATTGCTGGGTATACATCCAAAGAAGGCAAAGTCAAAGTGTCAGTGTATCTGTAACAGAAGCATGATGAACCAATTCTACATTGATTACATGTTATGCAACCTGTCTATAATATAGCTAAAATAGTAGACAGCTTTCTAGCTTGTCAGTACTGTTAAGTAGAACTTTCATAAGTGTTTCAAACACTAGACACTTGTTTTCTTTCAGGCGACCATCCGAAATAACGGTGCTACAGGAAGAAATTGCAGAACCCCGTCTCCATATACAGTGTCTGGACAGGATATAGAAGGAATTGCACAAAGGGGATGGCCGGTAGTTGTACCAACACACAATATAACCTGCAGTGATACTGAACGTGAGGAGCTGGAAGTATGTTGGCACCATACCTTTTCAAACTGCATTTGAAGTTTATTCCTAGGAAAAGAATAGCTGTATCTCAAAAAGTCTCCATACATACAATATGTACAGTCGAAATGTCTGTGAACTTTCGGCCATGTGAGCTTAAATGTTATTGTAAATAGTTATACTGCATTAAATAAAGTGTAGTATTAACTGAATGTTCAACACACACAACCCCAAAACCTGCTATCAAACATGATCCTGAGTCACTTCTGTACACCGCTCATCCCTCAACCTGTTTCCATGTGATTTGTCTACATATTGCCTTTATTTGTGTTGTTATTTTTCCATTCCTTCTGTCTTCTTTCCCATGAAACATTTGTCTGAATGTCTGGTCACCCTGATATGAAGTACATGCCTAGCTCATCATAACCCCAGTTTCACAACCTTGTACTGTTAAGGTGACGTGTATATGTCACAGAGTTCCTCATGACCTTGTGTTTTCAATTCATCCCTCTTAAATATAAATACCTACTTTCTTGGAGCACCTCATTTCTCTAGTTTTAATTCATGCACATACTTCACTAAAAGAGAGGGACTGTATTTCACAACCATACAAATTGTCTGTTAAAATAGAAACAGAGTAACATTTTGAATATAACTTTACATGTAAGATTGAAGTGACTGCAGTTAAATACATTGTGGCAATGCAGTGTAGCTGTTCATGCCTGTGGAGCCCACTTTATGATTCCTTGATGAACACTTGAGATAAAAATGCCCCTTCATAAAATTTCAACTGATGCAAAATTTTCATAGGAAACTGATGAAAGTTGGATGTGATGTGGCACCATTCACAGCTTGATTTCTTGATAAGAATCGAGACAGAGATTCCCCTTGATAAAATTTTGGGCAGTATACTATTTTCATGGAAAGTGTGATTAAATTTGAATGAAGTGTGGCAACTTCATATGGATATTTCTACTTGCAGTCATGTTTTGTTAACTAACTGAAATTAAAATTTTCCTTGATAATATATTGACCTACACATAATTTTAATTGATAATGCAATGAAAGTTCCCATACTGTTTCCATGTGCATTTAACATTAATTGTCCCCCCCCCCAAGAAGAAAAAACGAAAAAACAAAAATTATGCAGTGGTCAAAACATTTTGAGGAGTAATACAGTATTCATTTTCCCTTGAAGTTTCTTCTCTGAAAGTAGTGATGCATAAATTATTTGGATGTGTATGTTGTGCTAGTAAATATGGTAGCATGTGGAACTGAAAAATGTACGTTTCTTGCTTCTTCACAGCATTACTTCCATCCTATATCATCGTCGAAGCTGGGAACAAATGGTTCGTTGTCAAGCAGTGTACCCTGTAGTAATCCAATAGTACTTCAAATTACAAACCTCGACCAAAACATTGATGCCAAGGAACTGAAAAGAATGATCCTCTCTGTGTTCAGAGAACATGTTATGGTTAGTTGAAACAGTTAATATTTTCGTAATTTAGTAAGCTTGTACTTCATTACTGTGCCTCAGATTTTCCAGAAGCATTTCAGAGTGAAATTTCACCTGTCATTTTTCAAGTGTTTGGATATCCGCCTCTCTGGTCTAGTGGTCAAAGTTTCTGGCTACAGATCCAGAGGTTCAGATTCGATTCCTGGTGCTACCAGATTTTCTGAGAAGTAGTGGGTCTGGAACAGGGTCCACTCAGCCTCATGAGGATAACTGAGCAGCTATTTCAAGGAAATAGCGGCTCTGGTCTAGAAAACCAAGATTAACAGCCGTGGGGATTCGTTGCGGTGACCACGCGACGCCTTCTATCTGCAAAAGTTGGAACTAACTTCGCTGATAAGCGGTGGTTGCTCAGTCAGTATAGTTCGCTTGCGGATTACAAGCCACGGAGTTTGTTTTTTTGTTTTGGATATTCACATATCACCAAATAGCACACACAGTTCTATTTTTGGAATGCATCATGTGAAAGAAATATTTCTGCTATTAACATTGAATTTATTCATGTTTTTACCTTTTATTACCTGACAGCTTCTGAGGCCAGTTTTTGAGGTGAAAGAAGCGCAAACAACAGTTGTCAATTAGTTGGAAGTAAGTTTGTGAAGGGAAATTGTATCTATTTGTAAAATAATGAATTTATTTTCTCTTTAAACTTGTCACTAGTGAAGGGGTCATGGTATGTCAGAGGTTGTCTTGAAGTCTTATAAATGCAATGCCTTTTCCTCCTGGCATCTATTCTGTTTTGTATGGGTTGGTGGGCAGTATATCACAAATTATTATATTTACTATTCTCAATTCTTTTTCATGGCCTGGATGATTATTAGTAACCTGCAGCGTAAAATATTCACCAGTGTACAATTTTTTATTTGGTGTATGAACTTGTGAGCAGGCTGTTGTTTGCTATGGTTCATCCTTCATCATTCTCATTGCTGAAGTGTTTTGTTGATTATTTATGTTAATAGCACTCCAACTTTGGCCATACACACACGGTTACATTTTTGATGTGTTAGGTATTACAACACTTCTTTCAGAAAACTATAAAACTTGCCTCACAGCGTTTGTTCTTACAGACTGTTGCTGACTTGCACAAGTGACTGACCATTTTGAGAATGTCTTTTAGCAACATTTTTTAATGCTCCAGTCTTTGTGAAGTTGTTAGTTGGAGGTTGTATGCTTAACCACAGATGTTGGATTTATAACATGTCACCATACATCTGGCATTGTTTGCTTTTCTTTCTTGTTTTATATGCCAGACATTTGTAAAATAAATGGTCATTATATTGGTTATGACAGAAGGAAATAATTTAGGCTGAATATTGTACTTTACCATCTCAACTACTATAGCCCCCCCCCCACACACACACACACACACACACAAAGATAATTTTCTTGCACATGCAGGGTGAGTGTCACCAGCTTGAGAAAATGTTAGTTCTATTGTTTCAGTTCCACCTTTTTTCAGATAAAGTTCTCTGACTACTGGCATTTATCTTTAATGAAGGTGCTAGAAGTGTCATCAAACTGAATGTGATACACATATAGACTTTTAGACCAAGATTGTTTATGCAAGTGAAAATGTATCATATGGGTTATGTACTTTGTGAACAAATTCTTATCAAACTTACTGTTGGACTCTTACAAATATATTAGACATTTTTTATTTGTGTAAATACCGAAGGAGTTTTTAAATAGTAACTGGTTTGTTAAATATGTGAGACAAAATTTATAGAAATTTTCAGAAGTATTGTAATATTTAATCCTTTTCATTCAGGTTTTCTTTCTCATAACATGCATCTTTATGTTTGCATATTGCATGGGAGGAATAATTTCTACTAGTGAAAAATTACAGTAAATTGAACTGTAAAGAGAAGGCTGGATGGAGACTTCTGTCCAGCCCCTCACCCACACCTTGCCTCATTTCCACACACCAAATAGTAGAAATGTTTTCCTATCTTTACCAGATATTTTGCTCATACACACAGACAGCTATGGGACATCAAAGTGCTTATAAAATAATGAAATTTGGGTGATCTCTATTATATGTTAATTCCATTTCATGAGGTGTGATACGTTACAACCAACTGATGTATCTGGGTGAAGCCCACAGTTTCGGTATTATATTCGATGACAATGAAGAGTTAAATTTGAATATTTTTATTAGGTTCAGCATTGGTTAATTCTAATATGCTTGGCTCATCCCAGCCTGTTATCTTTTATAATATTTATTATTGTTAATTAAATTTGACAGAACATCTTCATAGTGCTTTCTATAAGACTAGCCATATTCATTAATTTCCAAGTCCATATATTGACCATAACACCCCTACTCAAAAAATATGACTTCTGTATCTGTAATATTAGCAGGTATTAAGAGCCTTTGACACTGGAATGCTATACTTCATGATTCTAAAGGATAAGCTGTAGGTGGTTTTGTTCTTACTTGCAATACAAGGTTCATAGCATGTTGTAGGACCAGTGATTAATACTGGTTCTTTCTTGCCTGGGACAGAAACATAATCAGTTTCCAAAATGAGGCATTTTAAGAGTAAATATGGATAATGGTTGAAATATTAGATATTAACATCAACTTCAATAATTAAATCTTATGTCTGCTTCCACTGGTAATATTCTTTCCCCAGTTGTACATATTTATTGAGAACCCAATTCATAGTAATCATACCTGTATTCTTGTAATAAATTGTGTACTTCCACTTGATAACAGGTTTTTCTGATTATAGGTTCTTCATGTATCTGTGTTTGTGCAGTCAGATGGCAACTACGCAGCTCATGTGAAAGTGCCTTCATTGCAAGATGCTCAATATGCAATATCGCAGCTGCACCGACGGAAAGTTGGATACAAACGAATCCTCATATCATATGCCAATAGTGGTGGTCCCAGTCCACAATTGATAAGGTATGCACATGTTTAATTATGTAATCGGTTCTATGGTAAAGGATCTTGTTTGGACAGTTTCTCATTATTTAGCTAGACAAAAAATTTTCTCGTTGTGGAACTCAAACTTTCATTGATCTCACCATGGTACCTTATCCTGACCAATATCAGTCTTAGATCACATCTTCAGAACATGTTTTTCTAGGACCTGTGTTAATATAGTTATCCCATTCATCCCTGGGTGTCTTCTCCTGAGGTTCAATGAATATTTATATACATTTAATATTTTTTCTCCATGTTGTGGTGATACAATTCCTGTTTAGCTTGTCCTGCCCAGGATTTTAAATTTCTAACACTTGCACTTGATGTACAGAGTGTCAGAAAGCATATTGCGACATGGCAGCTGAAAGACCGGAATAGTGGAGCCAGAAGTGATAGCCATTGCTATGGAATAGTCACTAAACACATTTCCATGGCAAAGAACATGTGATGCCACGGTAGAGAAATGATAAAAATGGTGTTTTCTATTGGGTCCACCCCAAATTAGACAACTTATTCAGTTGAGAATATGAGGACATTTGGTGCTGTGGTTTAGGTGCAAGACAGTCATCAGCCTGGAACAACGGAAGCAGAGGACATTGTTAGGAGCCATTACCAGACAACTACTTGTGAAGACAGAGAAGACTTGATGTGTGCTGCAGTACAGTGATATGTACATTCATGAAATGGTTATAATTACCTATATTTGCCATTTGTAAGAATTCAGTAAATCCAATTATCTATCCAAATGCTCTCTCTGGTCACTAAATTGTTGCAGCTTGTGGCAAAAGATAAAATTTTTTGATCTCCAAAAGCTCTTGTTGCCTGTAAGTGAAAACATTTTCTGTATGCTTTTTCTTGCCAGGTCGCAGATTATTTCCTTGCTCTTAGAAGTGCCAGGACATTGCCTGCCTTTATTCAAGTTCCGTGAGTTGTTTGAGAGCCGCTATCTCACATCCATAAGCATGTCAGATATGTACAAAATGAAGGATGTGTGTCTGATATCAGAGGATTTATCAGGACGGATGGTGACTCTGAATCCAGACCACCGTAATACCCCGTCACCAATCTTCCCCTCGACAACACAGGTGAGCAGGATGTCCCCTTGTCTGAGAATAATTTGAGATGAATTTGGAGTTATTTATTAACTGCTTTATGTTATTAAATGTTGTATGGTATGGTATTGCTCTCATACTGAAAGTAACATGTGAACATTCGTCATATGTAGTGTACATAGTCTGATCTGAAAGTATCAACACTGAATTCATATCTCATATAATTCCCATTACACAAAGAAGCTGCTGTCATGCCTTGACATAATTCTGCATGCTCATATTTATTTATAATTCATTACAGTGATTCATATTTTAGTCATCCATTGTTCTAATTTAATTTTAAATTATGTTGTGGAGACTGGACTCTGTCTCTGTCCTTAGGTAAAAAGCCTACAGTTTATTTTATTGCATCAGCGTCATATCTGGTAGTAGTTAGACATTCTTGTGATATGTTGATTTAATGGTGTTTACTAGTATGGGACAATGAAAGTGCATGAAATTTTGAAAGAAGATCAGAATAATGGCAATTTAGACTAGGCACCTGATGTGTAGGCAGCTTTTAAAGTGCAATAATGAGCTGAGCATGAGTTCTTTAGTGGTTCTGTTGTTTTACAAAAGGAAAATGCTGAGTATACTGGATGAGATTCAACCAGTATAAAGGGTGAATTAATAACTCACAGGTGTGATTTAGTTTAAAGTGAGGAAGACAGCCTAAGAAATGAGTGAAGATATAGGTATTTATTATGGCACATGTCAGCANAACTCCATAAGCACGGATAGGATGAATCACGGCAGTCAAGGACAAACAGAGATAATTCCTCTCAGCTGATAGGTATAATCCGTGGACCCGCTAGAAGACCACACTTTTCTCGGGCCATTATCTCCGTAACCGTTCAACTTTGGACATAGGTGTTTTGGGTTATATCGGCATACTTTTTTATAGGGAACACCCTCCCGAAGTTTGGCACATTCCTCCTGGGACACCCTGTATAATAACAGATAATAATATGAGCCTTTGGTTATGACTTTGAAAGTAATCCCCTTTTTGTGTATGACTGAAAATAGCATTTAGATGGTGCAGCAAATCCAAAGTGATGCTAATTGTTTTCTTGATTACATAAATGGTGTGCACAGTGAGTATTCTCACAAGGTCAGACTATTAACAAGCATTTATGTTAAGAAACATAAATATGCCTCTGTAATGCAATGTCATGAACAGCTGCAAAATTGGAATTCCAGTGTAAGATAATTTGAACGTGACAGTGTACCCATTCAGTCCTGCTTGTGTGACAGTTTGAACTAAATGCTGCTTTCTTCAGATGAGACAACATCTGTACTCAGCAGATGCAGACTGTGAGAGATAAAGGAGTGATGATGTCAGCAATTGAACACAGTGAATTGGAACAGTTGCTGACAGTTCCAGAAATGGAGTTGGGAGAGTCCTCCTTGATCACCAGAAATGGTGGAATAAATATACGCCTGCTGAAGGAACCTGCTTTTAAGGGGATGTAACTCCCATCCCCGGAAGTACATGATCTTGGCATTCACAGATTCAGTCTCTATCACATCAAGCTGTAACAATATAGAGCTCCCTTGTTTAGAAAAGAAGTGCCCACACTCAAACTTTTGACCATGTAGACTCTTTATATGCACAATAAATGTGATGATGGTAAGGGTAATGGGAATTAAAATTTTCAGTATATGGCATGCTATTGGAAAGTTCCTGGACTGTTACTGTTGTAACTACCTCGCTGAAAGAAGATGGGAGGGGAGGCCAAGATCACACTTCCTGAAGCCTATTGCATCAGTGTGCCACGTGACACCGTGCTGTGAACATGCATTGTTTTACATGAATGCTTTTTCAACTTCGTGTTTTGTTTTGTCTGCGATGGAATGCAAATTCGAGCAATGTGTCTGCATCATTTTTGCATGAAGCTCGGTAAATCCACTGCCAAAACTCTTGAAATGCTTTGTGAGACAGATGCCAGACAGCAGTTTTTGAATGGCATTCACCTTTCAGGGCCGGTTAAGTATCAGTTAAAGATGACGAATGTTCAGGACAACCAATCACCAGCAAATTGACAGAAAATGTAAAAATTTGAGAACTCATCCATGAAGACCAACGCCGAACAGTCCATGAACTCCCAGGCACCATTGGGGTCAGTTATGGAGTTTGCCAGGAGATCTTAACAGAGAATTTGAACATGCTCTGCATTGCTGTGAAATTTGTTCCCCGACTCTTGACTAATGATCAAAAGCAGTGACTTTCTGCACTATTCAGTGCTATGTCTCATGTAATGAAATTTCAGTTAATTGTTTTGTTATTATTGGCTGTTCATCACCACCTAACAGAGTTTTTCCTTATCCTTATGTGTAAAAGGCTAAGGCTTGTACTTCCGTCATTATTCTGTTGTTATATATGCTTTCTGTCATTATTCTGTTGTTATATATGCTTTCTGTCATTATTCTGTTGTTATATATGCTATCAAGTAGTTACAAATATGTTCAGGAGGTGGCAGTAGCAGAAGCTTATACTTGAATCCGTACTGCTGCAAAAATATCCTCTGGACAGCAGCACCGTTTAATGCATATTATTAGTCAGATTTAGTTTCTCATCCTACTTTTCCTACTCTGATATTTCCACATTATGTGGGAGTTTAGTATTGTGACGTAACTGGTGAAGACAGCCATTGCTTGTTAACAACTCAGTAAACATGTATCCATGGCAACAGATGCTTGGAAAACAATAAAAGGTATTGCTGGGGACAGTGTTTCTATGTGATCCATGCTGAGGCTATATAAACGAGGACACCAGCCAGATGGGTGCTTGACAGGCTGACTGACTGACCATTAGCCATAACATAACTTTGACTTTGACCATGACTTGTTAATAGTTAGTTTGGAGATTTTTCAAGGTGCACACCAGTCCATGATTTGCACACAGTTTTAAGCCTTCCAAATGTGTATGATTATATAACAAAGCTGCACAGACAACAAGCAGAGATCATACAAAATCATGAGAATGACCGTGTTTGTAGCACAGGGCAAGGTGAGGCCAGGGGCAGAAAATGTAAAAGGTTTAAACTTTGTGGTGGTCATGCTTGTGACTATTCAAGTGAATAAGCTGCCATTGTAGCATAGATGAAAAAGATATGCATGATCTGCTTTGCAAAGTCTGGACTGATAGAGGACTTATATGTATAGTAAAATGAAGAATTTTCAATATCATGCTGTATGTGCAATATATACACTTGACAGAGGCCAAGCAATCAAGTCTTATTTTGACAAGTTCAATATCTGGTCCAATTCGGACAACATATCAGTGAATTTATGAATTAGTATGTATGTGTGTATGTATATTCATAAGAGAGAAATCCAGCCTCTTGCCAGAGAGGATGTTATAGAAGGACTAAGACCATAATGGTTGTCGCAAAAATAAAAAACTCTGGTCATGAGTCACAAGAGGCTTGGTGCCAAGATGACCTGCCTGGCAGTAAACAGGCAGTCATAAATTAAACTCTTAATCTGACTGTTAGTTATTTAAGATTTAGTTGCTGTCATGAGTTAGTTGCAAGCTGGCTGTCATCCAGCGAGGACATGAGTATGGAACCAGAGGAGTATCCACTGTTGAGCCATTACCAGGCAGTGGCTGGTGAAGACATAGAAGGCTGTGTGTGTTGTATAATTTGTAGATCCAGAAAATTATTATGGTTTCCTATAGTTACAAGTTATAAAGAGTCCAGTAATTCCAGTTACCAACACAAATCCTGTATCTAGTCACACATGACAGTGTTTTCATGTGAATGTAACTTGGTTTCCATAGAGGTTAGCTATTTTTGACGAAGTTTGTTTTAACGATTTTATATTAAAATTTCAGTGAAGCATATTTGCCCATCAAACTGTGTTGCTAGATGTCTACAGCAGTGTGCATACTATGAGGTAGTGATGGAGGTAGAATATTTAAGGACATGGTCACGGTGCAGATATAAAATATATTGTTTCGTATCAGGATGGCCAGTCCTTGGAACTTCCTTACTGCATTCACCATTCCCGTAAACCAGGACCAAACAAAGGATGGGCTGAGCAGGAAATGGAAGTATTGCCAAATGTTCGGATTGGACTCAAAGCTTTTGCTGTACATATTCACATATTGCTTCAGACACATAATGGCAGTCTTCCACTGCCCAGGTATGGAAACCAGTTTGTATTAGTGTTACAAAAATTGTTTCTTGTATTAGAGTAAAAAGATAAAGTTGTCTCTGTGCTTATTCAATTAAGTGCTGTTCCATGAAGACATATGGGAGAATGGGGTATAGCTCCACCATTCTTGACCTTGTCACTGGATGAAGGTGGGTGGTTGGCTTCATGCTCTGGCTGCTTTTTCCCTGAGGAGAGTGTCCCCAATACTTTAGACAGGAGACTGGTTGTGTGTCAAAGCCAGTCTGCACACTGTAGAGAAGAGGTAAATCTTGCCCCTGCCAGAAATCAAACCCTGGCCATTCAGCCCATAGTCTGTTGCTGTGCTGACTGAGCTATCCAAACTCCTTGTATTACAGTAACATAGCTGTTAGCCGTGCCATAGGTTAGGCAGCTAGTCATCAGTTTCCCACTGTGGTGCTCTGGGTTTGATCCCAGATCAGGTTATATGGGATTTTTGTAGTGGACATAGTGGCACTGGGGCAGGTTTTCTATGTGCACTTTGTTTTCTCTTGCCAGTTCTCATTCCACCAATTGCTCCACAGTCACCATCTATCATCTGGGGCTGGTACATTAGGTCACATAGTGGCTGACATACCAAGTGGACTCAGTCTCACTCCACCCAAAGAAAAAGCAGTAAACATAACCATTTATTAATGTTTCATGCTGCTGAGGTACCTTGTGCTAGTGTGTAGTACCATGCACTGCACACAGCTGACTGTGCTTTATGTTTCCATCTCTTGAGTAGTACAGTATGTGCCAAAACTTACAGTACTGAAATGAAAAGACGAACAATATTACCTTGTTGTCATCTGTGAGTTTATTTCTCCTGAAAGAAACTAACATACACGCTTTTAGCGTGTTGATTTACCATGGTATGTGTAATGTAAGTTTTCAGAGTGTGCACCGCCTCGCTGTAGACAGTGTTCATGTCGTTCACGCAGATTCTCAGTTATATCCCCGAACAGAGGTTACTGCAGACTCCTGCAAAAGGAGACGATTTGCTTGCATAATGCAGGCATAGTTCTTGGCAGATCTTCACGGTTGAACACACTCTCCTTCAACATTCCCACAAGTATGCATCAGGTGATGTAAGATCGGGGGAATGGGACGAGTATGGGAAGTCAGTACCATGTGAAATGATTTGTCCTGGAAAGTTTTCCTGCAGCATGGCTAGAGATTCACGAANGTTATATCCCCGAACAGAGGTTACTGCAGACTCCTGCAAAAGGAGACGATTTGCTTGCATAATGCAGGCATAGTTCTTGGCAGATCTTCACGGTTGAACACACTCTCCTTCAACATTCCCACAAGTATGCATCAGGTGATGTAAGATCGGGGGAATGGGACGAGTATGGGAAGTCAGTACCATGTGAAATGATTTGTCCTGGAAAGTTTTCCTGCAGCATGGCTAGAGATTCACGAACGGTATGGCTGGTCGCCCCGTCCTGTTGATACCACTGTCTATTCATGTGAAGGCCCCTTGCATGACAGAACCTTCTCAAATCCTGAAGAAATGGTCCAATCACCATGTCCCTGTAGTGTTGTTGGGTGATGGTAAGAGCATTGCGAATGCAGTACCTGCTGAAGAACATGTGCATGATTGTCTTTAGTTGAAACAGTTACTGGTTGACCAAACTTCCCCTTCCGTTGACACAGTACACTACCATAATGGCGAAATTTCACGATAGACCTCATAACTGTATTACGTTGTGCTGCCTTATTAAATCTCTCTTGGAATTTTCTGTCACCTTTTTCAAACTCGGTCCCCCTTCACAACCACATCCATATGAGTGGAAATACTACTCAACTATGAATACTTTTTCCTCTGTCGAGAGACCGATTTCCAACAACTGCACAACACAACTTCCTTTTCACTACTGGGAACACATGTGGTTGGAGCTATGCCCCATTGACAAACGCACATGCGCATTCAAGATGCACGAGTTTCAGTGCTGCATATTTTGCTGTACACTGTATTTGAATGACATGAATTCTGCTTACATATATAGGCTATAATGAGGAAATAACAGTTTTGGAACCAGTTTTATTTAGCAAGTCTGGATTAAAATCGTCAGTGGAAGCTCCTCCTGCACTGTGTTAAGGGCTGGTATTTAAATCTTCCCATGCGGAAGATCTAAGAAGAAGATAAATTCAAGTAGCAAATTGATTTATGGGATTCCCTAAAAGAATTTCACGTTGTAATTAATTTATGCTCTTCACCAGTTATTGATGGAATGATAAACTCTAGGAGGATGAGATGGGAAGGACGTTTAGTATGTATGTCAAAATTAGAGATCCACGTGAACTGTTGGTTAGAATATCTGAAGGAAAGAGATCAATTTTAAGCCTAGCGCAGAAGGCAGGATAATATTACAATGGATCATAAGGAAATGGGTGAAAAAGTGTGGACTGGATTCATTTAACTCAGAATAAGGACCAATGGCTTGATTCTGTGAGCATAGTTAATTATTATTAGCATTCTTTAAAGTTTAGGGATTTTATTGAAAAGTTAATGGACTACTGGGTGCTCAGGAACTCTGCTTCATAGAGACATAATTAATTTTCAGTTTGCCAAATTGTTATGAAGCACAATTTGGAACACTCGCAGTGGATGATACAGGTGTTCCTTTGGAACATCTTGTGAGTTGCTTACCTGGCATAGAGATCTATCAGGGAGTTGGCTGTGTCAAATACCTGCGTGGGCTCAAGAGTAAAGGAAATGAAGATGTGCAAATTGAGGGTGAGTTACAGATATTTAATTTTTTAATGCATGGGTCAACGTTATGGATATTTTTAACATTTCCCATATTCTATGCATATAAGAAAGTGTATGATAGTGTACTGTGGTTAGGATGATGATAACATGTTTGGCTTGCATTCAGGTAGTAGCAAGTCTGAATCTGATTTGGAGCCTGGCTATAATAACTGGATTTTTTCATGGATGTTCTCTGTCCTTTATGAATGACGAGATAATACCGTAACCTTTTCATTATCTCAGTATTTCACATATATTTCCATCTTAAATGCAACTTATTTTCTAGTCACCCTTCTACCTTACTGCATGTTTCAGATATATATGGCCATCCTCATGTGTCTTCTATCTTGCTGAAATTGTTGCACTGTATATCAACTCTACAAATCGCATGTGAACTCGATATTTCATAACTGAAATAAATTGACTTTAATTAACCTTTAAGTGCCGAAGTGCCCCGTTCGGGCCAGTGAGTATGGTTTATTACTATGTCACTTGAATTTGTTGTTTGTGTTGCAGACCCAGCGAAGTGTGTCAGTCCTCCTCTTGCCACTCAGTTGGCCCTGTTCAGTCGAGAGCTAGTGGATCTACTGAAAACCTCCCCCCATTGCCAGTTGCTCTTCAGCCGATTCATCCCTGCATATCACCACCATTTTGGAAGACAGTGCAGAGTAGCAGATTATGGTTTTACCAAGCTCATAGATCTGATGGAGGCTTTACCACATATTGTGCAAGTATGGTCCAGTACATTAATCCTTTTACTATCATGAATAGAAGAGCTAATTTTGATATGAATTTCTAGTTGGTTGAGGGACTATGCTACAAACCGGATGGTCGCAGGTTCAAATCCCGATGAGGTCATTGGATTTTTTTCAATTGACCTAATCCTTCCAGCTGCACTATGGCCCTGGGGTCGACTCAGCCTCTAACAGAAATGAGTACCAGGAATGAATTAAATAATTTTCCTGGGGAGTAAAAGTGCAGACAGCATGTAAGGCTGACAACCTTACCACCATCTTTGAGCCGATTGTGTAGATAATTTGAGACCCTCAACGTCTCACAACCCTGTGGGCCTCCACGGCCTGTTACAGGGATAGCTCTACTTTTTACTATTTAAGAGAGTCGCATAGTACAAAAAACTAAACAGTAAACAATGAGGAAATGAAATGATGCTTTTTGACTGACATTAGAATGCCTTGATTTGCTGATGGTGGTGAGGAAAGAATAGAAACTATGCAATAGTGAACATAAAAGTTGTTCAGTGTCATCATAAGCACAAATGTGGGTACTGTGTTGCCACTTCATAATAGTACTGTCACTTAATGGAGAAATGAAAGGGTGAGATTTCCCCAGCTACAAAACAGACACAGGCCTCCCAAGGGTTCTAGATGTGTTGACGGTGCATCATATACAATTAGACTATAGTGAAGTAAAAATTTCTTAAATGTTTTTAGAATATATACAGTAATGGTAAAGGGAGCATAAGTGGCTGAGAGGAGGAGATAGAATTCTGTGGAAAGAAGCCTGAGATGAATTGAACTATCCAGGATATAGCTGAAATTATAATACAGAAATTTGGCAAAATTATGAACAATTCACAACAGGAATACTAAGAAGCAACTCCGGTATTGGAGTTCTTTATATTTCATGCGTAATAGTAATTACTAGTAGGCAGATGTGTGGTCATTTAATTATTTTCGGTGAAGGACTCTTTTCACATCCATGACACTAACTGTGTGTTATGACAGTGAGCATTGAGAGTTTCTACAAACTGTAGAAGGTTAAGACAATATTACATTATTTTTACTTTTCAGGTGATGGGAGAAGGCAACAAAAGAGTCATAACTCTCTCACATCGAGCCCAAGTGCGTCGTTTTACGTCTGATCTGCTCCGAATTCTGAAGTCACAAGCAAGCAAACAAGTTACTGTATCAGAGTTCCCTGTAGTCTATCAGCGTGTTTTTAATCGGCTGTGGGACATTGTGGATTATGGAGTGTGTGAATTTAGAGACATGCTGGGAGAAGTGTCAGAGAACACAATCGTTGTCTCAACACAAGAAGATGCTGATGTAATAATTTCAATACCAAAGAGGGAACAGACACCCGAAGAAATTGAAAAGACTAAACAGTTTGCAGGAGAGGTAAGGAATTTATGAATATTAACAGCGTTTGTTACATTGTTTTTGTATGTGGAGCTCCATTAGGCTAATTATGGTTTGCCTGATGGAAATATATGAGAGGAAGGCTGCCTCTTTACAATATTTCTTGTACTAACCAAACACTGAAAATTAGAATCCCACCAATCCAAAACTGAATGTGGAGGCTACACTTCCAGGCTGACAATTCAAGCTATAACAACACATAGCCTATTTTACTTTTCAATTTATCTGACTAGCACTTCCCATTTAACAGCCTCGTGGGGTACATGCATCACTTCAACTTGAAAGTTACAAGCAAATGAAATTTGTGTGTTTAATTTTTTCTTCTTTGGTAGAATGTTTTTGCATTACCTATTAATAAATTTTTGAAAAATACATAATGTTCACACATTTCCAGAAATAGTACCACTCATCATGTATGCCTTTAAATATGTAAATGTTTAAGTCCACAGTGCTAGTGGATTTAAATTTAAAAACTTAAAGACAGAAAAGATAAAAATTTAAATTGGCAAAATTACATGAATGGGCTGAAATGATTGTAGCTGCTACAATATCTGCAGAATTGGGGATGTGCATAACATTAGCTTCATGTTCATCTCAGTGTGGTAGTCCTTGATGCAATCAAGACGAGGGCCAGCAATGCTATTATAAAGAGCATATTAGTTTTACTGTATTACAAGGTTAAATAAAATCATCCTCAGAAAGACACATGATGCTGGCTATAATATTGTGACATACATGCTGAAAGCCAGAAGTGCAGAGCGAGAAGAAATGACTATTGCTAGGGAATAGCTTGGTAAACACGTTCCTGTGGCAATGGATACACGCAACAGTAGAGGAATTGTTGGAAGCGGTGTTTTCTCTGAGCCTATGCCAATGCTATACAACAGGGACCAAAACCATCAAGAAAACTGCAGCTGTCAGACAGTAAGAAATATCTGGTCCTGCGCCCCAGATGGGGAATTACACCAAGATCGACCAACTGGCTGACTGACTGACGGTTGTAACATGACTTTGATTTGGTTAGACAGTTCTGGCCTAAAATTCAAGGATATGAGGACACTGGGAGACGAGACAGTCACTAGCTGGTAATGATGTGAGCTGAAGAGGACATTGTTGGAATCTCTTACCAGGCAACATCTAATGAAGGTAGACTGGGAAGACTTAGATGATGTAGCAAATTATAAAGAGTTTGAATTAGTGAGAGTGCTATAATTCATCGTAGTTGTGTGTTATAAGAGTCCAGTAAATCCCATTACCAATTCAAACCCTGTGTCTGGTCACTAAAATTCATGACAGTATTGTTACATGGGCAAGGGGGTTGGAGTGGAAGCATTCTGCACACCTCTTTTCAACAAAATCATGGCCTCCACCCACCCCTAAAGGAACATTCTCAAGGTGGAACATACTACACAGGGATAAAAGCAGATGGAATTGGCGAATTCATGTTACTCTACCCTTAGAAGCAGGAATTGACAGTTTGGGTGTGGTGAAACAATTCAGTGAGCTGGCAGTTGTGAGTTCAAGAAGACTGATATCATGATCCTGACAGACTGTAAATGACTTCTCTAGAACAAGATAAACATTACAGTATCAACTATTTTCTGACCATTACTGTGTTAGAGAAGTTCAAGTATGAAGACGACGTGCAGGAGAAGAAAATATTTACTACCGCAGGCGACCACACAGTTTGCATCAAAATATGTGTTACAGTTCTGTTCAAAAGTTTATTGCATTTAACGTTTCTTGTATTTCAAAGCATAGGCTATATGTATGAAAAAACCAAATTAACCATACAAGAACAAGAACAGTTGCATGTATAATTGTTCATTATTTAAAATTTTTTGTGCACAGATAGGTGGATTAATTTTTGATAATCTAGTTTCTGTTTTGAGGTTCTAGCTTAAAAACTGTATTGAACTCAAACTATTCTCTGATAAAAAGCATCTTAGAGTATTTTAAACAACAATTTAGAGTATGTGTAAGAAGGAGTAATTGTCTTGTATGCTAAGATTTAAAGCGTTGAAATGAATTTTATAATACAGAAATTATGTTATTTTTGTGTAGGTAACTGGGATGGGAATGAAGAACTTAATGCATTTATGCTTTAGCTCAGCAGTTAGTGGACTGCTTCTCACCCGACTCCTGTCACATTTCAGGGATGGCTGTACCACTATTTAATACTGTAACATGTCAGTATATGGGATGTAATAAACTTTCAGCCCAGCTCTTCATCATTAGATCTACAGGGGGAAGATTTATGGCATTAAATCATGACACAGTCTGTGATAAGTAGGTAGAAATATGCTACAAAAATAAATCTGAACAGGTTATGATTGTGAACTGAACAGCCTTAGGGGTAGGTCCAGAGAAAGGTTTTCATGATGACTTTTTCTCATCATAATGAGGTGAATAAACATTATTCAAAGATGTAGTTCATTTGAAGAGTTTTGTCTTTTGGGATATAACGCCATGTAGTCTATTGAAAGTCAGCTGACATTTTGAAGGAACACCTTTGCCACCATCTTCAGAGTTTATGAGTAAGCGAAACAAAAAACCAGCAGATAAAGCAAGGGGATTGCAGAAACATGAGACTAGTTCGACTTGATTTCTGAGAAAACCCAAGGTGAATCAACAGAGGCCAAGAGGGGTGACTAAACTGTGTTCCTGAAAAGGGCCAGTGTGTTGATATGGGAGCATGGGGGAAGTATTAGGTATATGATGGGCCAAGAAACAAGGAGGGGGGAAGATAAGTCGTGCGTGGGTTGTAGGCATTTGGTTTGGGATCCTGCTTGCTGCCAGCTTCATGCTGGTTTCTTACTTGGCATACACTTCAACCCAAAAGTTGGAGGTGACATGTTCCTCTAAAACATAGGTAGGCTTTTGACGGACTGCACGGCGTTATCTCCCAGAAGATATTATTTCCAGATCCTCACCTATGAGAACCTCAAAATCTGTGTAGTTCGTTGATTTATTTAGTGACTCAATTTTCTCAGTTTTTTAAGCCATCTTATTAGATTGTTACTACAAAATATGGTTTGGTTCATTATCAAGCATCCATGCTTATATCTCTTTTGTTATGCCTGCAATGAATGTTTCAGGTTGTAGAACTTCTGCGGCATGCTCCCCAGTGCAGCATGCTGTTCAACAAATTCATCCCTGCGTATCATCATCATTACGGACACCAGTGTCGAGTTGCTGATTATGGCTTCACAAAACTCATTGAATTATTTGAAGCTATTCCACAGGTAGCTAAGGTAATCAGCCATTCAGACTTTGAACATTTTAATACAGTTTATAGATGACTAAACTACTTTTCATCTTCCTCTGAAATTTATACTGTTACAGGACCTTTTTCAGGCTTCAGTTGTATAGTGAGAGAACACATGCTGTTTCTTGAAGTTACCAACCCGAGAATAATTTTACTATTCGTGATAATTACTTTTTTTCAGGGAATTAATTGTACGTAACAAATCTTACTGTGTTTCGTTCCAAATCCTAATTAAATCAAGTTATTTGTGCTAGCCACCTGCTCTACAATTCATATTTCTTTGAAATATGAGAGGTTTCATGAATGAATAGTCCTATGTATCCACATGGATGTGGATAACCCCTTCTAATATGGTTGAAAATACCACCCAAAAAAAGAGGATAAATAAGCCTCTGAAGCTGTTCCAAAGAAAATTCAAATAAAGGTAGGATTCCAAACTTATCTCCAGAGATGTGTCATCAACAGTTCTCCTGTCTTGTTTTCTTGGTCCCTTTGGCAACCTTTCATAGCTATGGAAAAAATTTAACTTGTTATTCAGACTTTAGATCCAAGACACAGCACTGAGTTTGGAATTAATTGGCCATATACACAGAAACTGCCTTCTAAAAGAAGTTATCGAAGGAAAGATAGAGGGGCGGATAGAAGTGACAAGAAGACGTAAGAAGATGCTGGATGACCTTGGGGACAGAAGAGGATACTGTCATTTGAAGGAGAAAGCTCTAGATCGCATTAAGTGGAGGAATTGTTTTGGAAGAGACTGTGGACCTGTCGTCTTGACAGATTACTGATGATGATA